>NC_049203.1:60556834-60606834 GCF_013347855.1 Anguilla anguilla | reverse complement strand
CAGAGTTACCCTACACGAGACGACAGACAGAGTTACCCTACACGAGACGACAGACAGAGTTACCCTACACGAGACGACAGACAGTTACCCTACACGAGACGACAGACAGAGTTACCCTACACGAGACGACAGACAGAGTTACCCTACATGACACAACAGAGTTACCCTACACGAGACGACAGACAGAGTTACCCTACACGAGACGACAGACAGAGTTACCCTACACGAGTCGACAGACAGAGTTACCCTACACGAGACGACAGACAGAATTACCCTACACGAGACGACAGACAGAGTTACCCTACACGAGACGACAGACAGAGTTACCCTACACGAGACGACAGACAGAGTTACCCTACACGAGACGACAGACAGAGTTACCCTACACGAGACGACAGACAGAGTTACCCTACACGAGACGACAGACAGTTACCCTACACGAGACGACAGACAGAGTTACCCTACACGAGACGACAGACAGAGTTACCCTACACGAGACGACAGACAGAGTTACCCTGCACGAGACGACAGACAGAGTTACCCTGCACGAGACGACAGACAGAGTTACCCTACACGAGACGACAGACAGAGTTACCCTACACGAGACGACAGACAGAGTTACCCTACACGAGACGACAGACAGAGTTACCCTACACGAGACGACAGACAGAGTTACCCTACACGAGACGACAGACAGAGTTACCCTACACGAGACGACAGACAGAGTTACCCTACACGAGACGACAGACAGAGTTACCCTACACGAGACGACAGACAGAGTTACCCTACACGAGACGACAGACAGAGTTACCCTACACGAGACGACAGACAGAGTTACCCTGCACGAGACGACAGACAGAGTTACCCTACACGAGACGACAGACAGAGTTACCCTACACGAGACGACAGACAGAGTTACCCTACACGAGACGACAGACAGTTACCCTACACGAGACGACAGACAGAGTTACCCTACACGAGACGACAGACAGAGTTACCCTACACGAGACGACAGACAGAGTTACCCTACACGAGACGACAGACATTAGTGACAGAGACACACACACGTACACAAACACACACACACGTACATGTACACAAACACACACACACACACACGTACACAAACACACACACACGTACATGTACACAAACACACACACACACACACACACACGTACACAAACACACACACACGTACATGTACACAAACACACACACACGTACACAAACACACACACACGTACATGTACACAAACACACACACACACACACAGACACATACACACACACACATGGACATGTACACACACACACACACACACACGGACACGTACACACACACAAACACACACGGACATGTACACACACACACACACACACACACACACACAAACACACACACACACACACATACATGTACACAAACACACACACACATGTACATGTACACACACACACACACACACACAGGACTGAGGGCTCAAGGTAAGCAGAAAGGACAGTAAGAGGGTGTGGTGCAGTTTCACTGAATTGGGTCCTTCACAGATACGGGATCAACACAGTGGATTTATCCACAGCACAGAACCTGAGCCTCTCACAGTCTATGCACCCGCTCAAACGTGTGGGTATCATGTTGTCGACAGGACAATAACTCCCAAATACTCAAGGTTAATAAGAAAACAGGACCTGAGGCCTGAGAAGCGGTATTCCGTACCATCTCAAACAGACTCTTTCTCTCTCTTTCCCTCTCTCCCTCTCCCCCTCCCTCTCTCTCTCTCTCTCTCTGTCAAATTGAAATTCCAATTCAAAAACATGCTTTCTTGGAATGACAAGAGCACTTGTGTTGCTAAAGCAGTAAATACATAAATGACAGTGCGCTCTTGTTCCTTCTCTCCCTCTCTCCCTGTGTCTCCACCTCAAATTCAATTTCAAATCGGCTTTTTGCATGACAACTGGTGTTGCTAAAGCAATAAATGTATAGATAACATTCACTCTCATCTCACTCTCTCTCTCCCTCCCTCATCTCTCTCTCTGTCCCTCTCTCCCACCCTCTCCCCTCTCTCTTCCACTTGCTCTCCCCCTCATTCTTTCTCCCCTCCCTCTCTACCTCTCTCTCTCTCTCCCGCTCCCTATCTCCCTCTCTCCCCTCCCTCTCTCTCTCCCTCTCTCTCCCTTTCTCTCTATCCCTCTCTCCCTCTCTCTCTCCCCATCCCTCTCTCTCCCCCCTCTCTCTCTCTCTCTCTCTCTCTCCCCATCCCTCTCTCTCTCTCTCTCTCTCCCCTCTCTCTCTCTCTCTCCCTCCCTCCCGCCCTCCCTCTCTCCGGCTCCCGCCATCGCAGCAGGTCTGAGCCCACCGCTCCATCTGACAGGCTTAAGCAGCAGACAGGACAGCTGAGAAAAGGCTTCGCTTTATTACGCTCCATAATTAATGAACAGCACTCACAACAAATTAGGACAGGGGAGTCGGAGGGGCCCCCAATGGGGCGCTCCGGAGCCAGGAAAGAGTGTGCAGCCCGCCCCCCAACCCCCCCGAAATGTGCCACACTCACAGCCCTTTTACAGTGCGATCCAAAGTAGTTTCATTATGCTAGGGTTGCCAACCCTGTTCCTGGAGATCTATCAGCCTGTAAGTTTTCATTTCAACCCAAACTTGGCACACCTGATTCTACGAATTAGCAGCTCAGCAAGATCTCTAGCTTGAACGAGGTGTGTTTTGTTAGAGTCAGAGTGAAAACCTACAGGGCGGTAGATCTCCAGGAACAAGACTGGACAGCCCTGTACGAACCTTATCAATTCATAAAGAAAAAACCCACCTTGAATCCTACTCCATGATGCTTTATGACCACAGGCCCTGAGTCTGAATCTCAACACAACATTAAAGAGCAGGATTTCCAAAGGAAGTCCTTGTCCGCTGGCCATTAATATGGCTAGGACTGATTGTGATAGATACGAACGCCACTACGCCGTAAATGACGAATCAATGCTGAGCAGTCAGATCCCTACAGCTTTACCAGGAGAGGCATCAGGTTGTTCTTTACAAATCATTAATGGCATGAAAGATCCATAGCAGTTCTGCTGTGATTCCATTCCATCCTCACATTACCAGCACAGTTCTGAAAGTACACCCTCTACTGCCATCTAGTGGATGAAGGTCAAGCCTCGTGAGAGGAAACAATACGTTCAAAGAAACATTTCTTTTGTGAAGGAATGACTAAGAGGCCATTGTGCAGAGTTAGTACAATTATCATGCAAAGACTGTCATAATTACCCTTTCCAGAATGATTTCTTCATATTTGTACATCCCATCGCTGCCATTCACCTGCAGCAAACATAAAATATTTACATAAGCAAGTCATTTCTCACAATTAAGATATGAAAGGAATACCAAGATACTGTTAATCACATCTTAAAAAATCAATATTTGATATTATAAAACTGAATATTCAAAGCTTTGTTCAGGTCAGAGAGTGACTACTGAATAGCTAAAACAATTTACCCTCTGAAGAGTAGGTTTTGTGGAATGTTTGTTTCAAAATTCTTAGTCAGTGTTCTAGAACTCCATTGCTTTCAATTACCAGTAGTGTAACCAGAAGGCTGAATTACAAACATTCCAACCACATATCTATGATCTCACAACATAAAAGGGTTAATTATTTTCTGTGATACAGGTAGGGTACACAAGGCAGTGGTCGGCCATTGGAAAAACAGCAGGGACATGCGGTCATGGTCGGCAATGACAGCACAGGACATAACTGTGCCCACTGTGTCATTGGACTCCGCCTATTTCAGTACACAGAAAATATGAGCATGTGCATACGGGTGCAAGAAAATGCAGGGAAACAGGCTGAAGGACTGCCTCAGAAAATGTCTGACTTTAGGGGGCGTGTCCTACTCATTGTTTTGCGAAGCACTGCTCATTACTCATATTCAGATGACCAAAATGCATTTACAACTGTGCACTGTAAAAATAAAGGTTAATGAAGGATACTACACTGGTCGGCCATGTTATCTGTGCTGGTTTTTCACAGGGTGGGAGGGGCAGCGCATCCCTGAAAAGCAGAGGAAAGTGCTGGTAATTACAGGTGAAGAGAGGAGAGAGAGGCTTACATAAGGACCCGCATCCAGGGAGTCCGCGTTGACGATGATGGGGGGAGGGTTCGCCTGTAAGAGGAGAAGATACACATGACTTCAGCACAAGGAGGGTGTTAGCACACCCGAGAGGCACAGACACATGCACACACACACACACGCACACACAGACACACACAGGTTCACATACACACACGCACAAACACACACACACACACACACACATACTCACTCACACATATATACATCACCAGACACACATTCACACAGCATACATGCACATCGTCAGAAGCAGTAAACCAAACATGCTGTGGGGACAACCCCTGTCCAACATTATACATGAGGGAGGTTTGGTGCCACTTCCAAAAATATGAGGTACCACTGCTGTTAGGACATTCAGCCTTCCATCCAACTGAAGACGCCATTGTGAAACTGCGACACTCAAACTACTCCGGGTTGTGAAATCCCTAATCTTGGCTTGAGGGACGAGGCTTGCCTTTCAAATGACATTCTTGCGATGACAGTGCAAAAGGCTCTGTGTTCGATAATGCAAGGCAAGAATCAGCCACGGTAAAAAGAGAAAACACCCAATGACACAGGGGTCGGAGTGGTCACTCGAGAGGATGCACAATGAGACATCGCTTCCTGGAACACTACTTTCACAGTTCAAAGCACCCGCCATGAATTAGTCATGTGCACTAAAGTCATCACTGTGCACACGCGCTCAGTTCTCCAACACGTCTGTCCACAAACACAAACGTGCGAGAACGCACACTAATGTTCACAAAAAGGAATATGAAAACACGTGTGTAAGCATGGGCCAAACCACAGACAGACAGAGACTCAAACACACACACACACACACACACACACACGCACACACAAAGGAATGCACGGACCTCAGCAGATCAGAGAGCCCTCACAAAAAATATGCGGAATAAAGGGAATTGGTTGCTGCTCGGAGCGGTGCATTGTGGGAAGGCTGACATTAATGGCCTTTCGCGGAGGGCTGGCTGTGTTCTGGGTATTGATCTGATGGGATTGCGGCGCGCTGCTGCAGGACGGGGCGGCGCGAGGGAGGAGGCTCTGCTCGGAGCCCTGCGGAGGGGAGCGCATCTCTCCCCTCTCCTCGGGGGCTTGGTGGAGCTCCACGCCGAGCGGACCCCGCAATCTGTCACCCCCTCCCCCCGCTCCCCCCCCCCCCCCCACCCCCGCGCCGCTCATCGCTCCTCCGCCGTTATCCTGCTGCACCGCGCACGCACTGCAACAGCCATTTTAAAATCCTGCCCGGTGCCTTTCCACTGCAGCCGACTCTCTTCCGCTACAGATTTTTACATAAGCAGAGCATTTCTCTTCCTCCATCGCCGAGTCTAACCTGTTGCTCGAGGCAACACTTTCTAATAGCTTCTCTCTCCCTCCTGCATGTCCTCCACTTACCCCTCTCTCTCTCTCTCTGTCTCTCTCAGTTTCTCTCTCTCTCTCTCTCTCTCCCTCCCTCCCTCCCTCCCTCCCTCTCTCTCTATGACAGTTATTAGCAGGAGACTCAGAGAGCACCAGCCTGTCCCTCTCTGGGAAACTCATCCCTGTCCCCAAGCGCACAGTTCACACTCCGAGCACCAGAACTCAGCCCTTCCGGACAGCGGCACTGGGCAGCGCCGCCCGCCCTGCCGGACACATGACTCAAAGCTGAATGCGCCGCGTCCTGCGTAGAGCTGACGTCAGCGCTGAGAGACGGCTCCCTTGCGCCTTACCGGATGACAGCAACGAGGAAATGCTAAATCAATGATCCCTCGGTCACGTGATCGACCCCAGCAGGGTCTAGCAGTAACTCTCACTCGGCGAATATTGCATTTGGCTCCACGTCTTTCTGTTTAGTGTCTCAATAAAAAAAGCAGACATTTGCGAGAGTCCGCTGTCTCTAACTGCACTTGTTCAGTGTCTTCTGCCAACACACACACTCACGCATGCACGCACACACACACACACAGACACACGCACATGCACACACACACTCGCACGCACGTACAATCTGAGTGAAACACAGAACGGCATTTTTGTGAAACGCGCAGTCGAAGAACAAAGCAAAACTAAATGAAGTAAGGCGAGAACGCGGAATTTACAGACTGTCAAGTGCCCGCTCTCCCTCACGAAGCACCGGGGTCCCTCTGATCAGAAACGCTCATCATCCACTTTGCAGCACGCTCCTTCGTGTCATTACATCTGTGCCCAAAGTGTGATATCATTTGGAGCTCTTAATGGCTTACAGACTCCCTGGGAATTGAAACTCCAGAAGCGGTTAGAGGGGGACAAAGACACTGACAAAGCAGAACGTCCTGCGCTGCCGTTCTCAAAGCTGGGTCAGGACCGACGCAGAGACGGCTTCCTTCCTGCCCCGCTGTCTGCAGGCCGGGATGCAACGACACAGCCAGAGGTGCAGCCCGTTCGCTTTGGCACAAATATCGGGATGACATAATACAGAGAGCGGCTGCATTGTTATTGAGAAAAACGGCTGCTGGACTGGTGAAAGATGAACTCAAGGCTTCTCAGCTGAAGATTCCGATTTTGGCACGTTGCCTTCAGCAGTGAAGAGATGTCCATTGCTGACGGTGCTCTAAGATGTCGTGTAAAGAGGACGTAGTAATCGGAGCTTCTATTTTAGGGTGGATGTAATTCACAGTAAAAGGTCACAAAAGCTTACGAAAATGAGAAATGAGATATGGTGGGTAAACTAGGCCCCATATTGAGTTGTGTATTAGGCCCATTACACTTCTCCTCAGCCAGGTAAAATAAGTGAAGGAGCGCCTTCTTCCAGAGCTCGGGGATACCTCAACACACAGGTATCAGGGCTCAGTACTAAGGAGGCACGGGTGTGGCCTGTTTGCATGGTGGTGCTGTAGAGACCTCCTGTGTGTAGCAGGTGTAGCTCAGCTAGTTCGCTAATGAAGTTCAGTAAAGGTGCGGCAAAGCGGAGGTCTCGTAACCGGTTGCCGTGACAACACTCTCTGGCGACAACCCACAAATTAAAAAAAAATAATGACGCTGCACTTAGCAGGGGTGATGTCGACCTTCAGCCGACCGGTGACGCGTTCGTCTAAGAAGCCTAAGAACCCCTGGATGCTTAAGAGGCCCAGGCTGGCAAGTCTTTAAACGTGTTGCTCACACGAGGACGAGGGTAAGCTGTAGCGTAGCGTGTCTCTGCTGTGGAACAGGAGCAGGTCAGCTCCGGGGCCGGGGGGGGCACGCGCAGGCGTGCGTCTGAGCGGAGGAGGCCGCTGAAGGTGCAGCAGAGACGAGGCGTGAAGGGAACAACGGGGCCCTGGAACAGGGGCGCGCGCGTTCTGTCTCACTCCCAAACCCACGGGACGCTCCAGCGGTAATCACCGCTCGGCTCTGCGTCAGAGCGCAATAAGCACAGAGACGGGGGGGGGGGGGGGGGGGGGGGGGCTGACACGCATCTATAAACCTGGGTATTTCTACACTGCTGTTCCCCCAATCCCCCGCCCCGGCTGAAGAGAATGCGGGAGGGAGGGGCAGGCTGAGGGGAGGCGGGGCTATGCTAATGTGGTCACCGATAGTGAAGTGTGCCCCGCCCCCTGGACAGGCTGAGTGGCATTTCAATGCACTCTCAGATCATAAAGGAGAAGGAGGAGTGTGCTAGCAACCAGGGAGCAGGAAGCGGGGGGGGGGGGAATGGGGGGGGGGGATGTGGGATGGTGTGGAATGATGATGGAGCAAGGGGGGGGGAGGGAGGGGGGGGGGAGGTGGTGTCAAAGACCAGATGATGTCCAGATGTGGCAGCAGGCAGAGACTACGGGTCGCGGGTGGAATTAACCAAATCTGGATCAGATTATTACAAATCCCTTAATTTCCCTTTAATTCAGACACTAAGCATGAGTGGCTGTAACCCCGGCCAGCTGTCGCTGCTCACTTGTACCCAGATGGAGGTCAGGGCCCACAGCCCTGTCCCAGCACAGCCTTCGGTCCCGGAGCAGCATCCTGCCCCCGGCTAACCCCCAGCAGCCCACAGCCCTGTCCCATCCCAGCCAGAGCCCGGAACAGCACCCCCCTCTCAGCTAACCCCCAGCAGCCCTGTCCCATCCCAGCCTGGGCCCAGAACAGCACCCCCCTCTCAGCTAACCCCCAGCAGCCCACAGCCCTGTCCCATCCCAGCCAGAGCCCAGAACAGCACCCCCACCCAGCTAACCCCCAGCAGCCCTGCCCCATCCCAGCCAGAGCCCGGAACAGCACCCCCCTCTCAGCTAACCTCCAGCAGCCCACAGCCCTGCCCCATCCCAGCCAGAGCCCAGAAGATCACCCCGCCCCCAGCAAACCTCAAACAGCCCCTCACAGTCTTTCTCAATCAGCTGCCTCTCTAAGGTCCCAGTCGTTATGACACTATCTAAACACATACTGTATCTGCGTATTTATCAGAACATCCATCTGTCTCAGTGTGTAGCTTCAGTGTCCTTTGTTTACTGTGAAGACTACACAAAGAAGAAAGGACACTGTGTACATTGAAGAGTTTCTTCAGACCGTTCATTTTGCTAACTAAGAGGCTGCTTCCTGTAGGGAACCCTATACTGAAATAGCAAACGCAGTCAGACACATGAACTGTGATTTAAAAGGATTTTTTTTTCAGTTCTTGATTTGATTATTAACTGGAAGGCTCCGGGTGGGTAAAGTGATTAAAAAATGCTCTTTGGTGATACCTGTAACACAGCACAAATGGCTGCATTAAGCATTTTTTTTTTTGCTGGATAAGTAGGCTGCCATGCATGAAAACAGCCCCCACATTAATTAGTATTACGCAGAGCCCGGTTGCCTTGTTAAGAGAAGCTTCGTCGGCAGTGGAGCAGAACTTTACCCCTCGAGCTCGGAGCTGGAGAGCCGTAGCCCCCCCCGGGACCGCAATCCCATACAGGCTCCTACCCAACACCTCCCCAAACGCCCTGGCGCCAACCCCCCACCTCCCTGAGCTCGCCTCATCCCAACTGATAAATAATCAATGTGTTTCCATGGCGACCGCGGTCAGATCAGACCCTTCCCCAGCTCTGAGGGTGGACCCCCCGATCCACAAACGCGGCTGCGCAGCTACTGTGGTCGGCCGCGCTCTTCTTCTGTGGTGCCTGGATTGCATAACTAAGCACGGCTCCTAATGTTACCCCGCTGGGCAGATGACAGTAAGCGATGTGATGATTCACTCTGCCCTCCTGCCACACTTTTCTGGATGTGAAAGACCCCCTTCCTTTCACCCCTGCGTGTCTACAGGCCTCATACATTCTCACCACCATTTCTGAAAGGCCATATAAATCAGTAATATTGATTCCTACAAAATCCACTCACTTTTGCCTTGTGCAAATCAGTTAGGATTACATGACATAGCTATCAAGGACGCAGCTCAAATACGGATGTCGGCAGTCTGATCATGAATTTTTAGCCACAGATTTAGGAATTAGACAAAGGGAAACATTCAGGGTATTTTATCCATAAAATAAATTTAAAAAAAAAATGTTATTTAGTTATCATATACTTCACATATGTGCACAGTGAAGAGGTCATATTCAAGGATTTCATTGTCCTGAAAATTTTAAAGATTTTTATAGGTTTGTTAGGTATGTGTATGCACGGGTGTGCACACACACATGTACACACGCACACATACGTGCACGCACATGTGCATATGCACACACGCACACACACACACTCGCACACACGCGCACACACGCACACATACCCTGCCCTGTATATATAGTGTGCTGCATGTAATGTACAGCTGTGAGCTCATCTGGCCCAGCAGACTGGGTACAGGCAGGTGCGTTAGATAAGAGCAGAGTTACATAAAGCTGAGAGGCACCACGGCGCTCACAGACACGGCTGCCTCTGATTTGTGATCTCATTTATGTATTGTACAGCTGAACTGTCACTGCTCAATCACTTCAATCAAACCTCCATCCTTTCATTAAGCACAAGCGGTTGCCGTTGTCATGCAAATTCATTTTTGTTACAGGCTCGCTTAATGAATGAACGAAATGTTTATATATATTACAGCTGAACTGTTGAGATTGTGTGGGGGAAGGGTTTATTGGGGAACGTGACACGTGTCCTTTCACATGGGGGGAGGGGGTTGTGGGGGGTGAGTCAGTTCTTCCGAGATACATTCGCTCACAGCGCATGGCGGTAAATCCCCAGGCTGAGGAAGGTTCAAGGTAAAGCGCCCCCCCCCCCAGGCCGCTGTCCCCTCCCTGGTCCCCCCCCCCCCCCCATACTTGAGTGAGATGTTGGATGCATGGCGATATCGCGCGTATCGATCGGACTGCAGCTCCTGAAGAAGCAGGCGAAGGCTGGGTGATCACAGCGTCCTCGCTGGATCCACCTCCTGTGTTACCGCAAGCGGCCTCGCTCCCTCCCTCCTTCCCTCCCTCTCTCCCTCCCTCCCTCCATCCCTCCCTCCATCCCGCCTCCACCGCTGCAGCCGCCCAACGGCATCGCGCCGGCCCTTTCCGGACCCCTTCCCCCCCCTCCCCATTACTTTGCAGCTAATGAATCGCTCTTGTATCCGACAGATCGCTTTCCACGGTGTATCCTGTTCCCATATCCATCCCTATTACTTAATGTACGAGAGGAACCATCAATGCAGTGTGTGTGCAGTATATCATCTGCGGTTATGAGATGGAGTCACAGGAGGAGGGTGATGCTGCTGTTCTGTCGTGCAGCTGCTGTTAGCCGTAGTGCTGTGATGTCATAGAGGGGGGGTGGGCGGGACGGAGGGACAGGCAGGCATTTAGGTGTTCGTTATAGTACGACCCGCTCAGTTATACAAAACATTTCCCGCTCCCAATACCTTAGAGTTGCGCAGCAGCAAATTCACACGTAATTCATAATCCTTCAGAAGGAGGCAGGGTGGGAAGAGTGGACATTGGTTGAAGATGCGCTTGAGAACTGTCTGCATTATCAGTGTGTGTGTGTGTGTGTGTGTGTGTGTATTATTGCATTGGTGTGTGCTCACACATTCACGTTTTAGGACAATGTGCATGAGAGTGTGTGAGAGTGCATGAGTGTACGCATGCGTGCTCATGTTTGAGTGCACGTGTGTCAGTGCATTTGTTTGTGTGAGCATCTGAGGGATTACGTACGTTTGTGTGAGAGAGTATGTGGGTTGTGTGAGTGAATGGGTGAGTGAATGAGAGAGTTAGCGTGGGTCTGTCTGAGTGAATGGGTGAGGGAGTTAGCGTGGGTCTGTGTGAGTGAATGGGTGAGTGAATGAGAGAGTTAGTGTGGGTCTGTGTGAGTGAATGGGTGAGTGAATGAGAGAGTTAGTGTGGGTCTGTGTGAGTGAATGGGTGAGGGAGTTAGTGTGGGTCTGTGTGAGTGAATGTGTGAGGGAGTTAGCGTGGGTCTGTGTGAGTGAATGGGTGAGGGAGTTAGCATTGGTCTGTGTGAGTGAATGGGTGAGGGAGTTAGCGTGGGTCTGTGTGAGTGAATGGGTGAGGGAGTTAGTGTGGGTCTGTGTGAGTGAATGGGTGAGGGAGTTAGTGTGGGTCTGTGTGAGTGAATGGGTGAGGGTGTTAGTGTGGGTCTGTGTGAGTGAATGGGTGAGGGAGTTAGTGTGGGTCTGTGTGAGTGAATGGGTGAGGGAGTTAGTGTGGGTCTGTGTGAGTGAATGGGTGAGGGTGTTAGTGTGGGTCTGTGTGAGTGAATGGGTGAGGGAGTTAGTGTGGGTCTGTGTGAGTGAATGGGTGAGGGAGTTAGTGTGGGTCTGTGTGAGTGAATGGGTGAGGGTGTTAGTGTGGGTCTGTGTGAGTGAATGGGTGAGGGAGTTAGTGTGGGTCTGTGTGAGTGAATGGGTGAGGGAGTTAGTGTGGGTCTGTGTGAGTGAATGGGTGAGGGAGTTAGTGTGGGTCTGTGTGAGTGAATGGGTGAGGGTGTTAGTGTGGGTTTGTAAGTATGGGAATAGTCAGCATGTGGTAGAGCTCTCTCAGTCTCCGGTGGGCTCTGTCCTAATGCCAGGGCCTGTGCCAGCTGCTGTTGGGCAGTGGATCATGGAGAGGGGAGAAAGTCTAACCATGCTAACCATGCCAGGTTATATGGACCCCTGCATTAGTGTAGTAATGATTCCAACCACTGAACAGTGAGCAAGATGCTCTGCTATTCATGAACAGATGCCAGCGTAGATGAGGGCTGCTTTACATGATACAGGACAAGCTGCAGTATGGGCCAGTACAGGCACACATGTCACAGTGTCACACAGAATATCTTAATCTACATGTACATACAACCTATGTTAGTCAAAACACATTTCCACGCAGACACAACCACAGGTAAACAACACTACCACTCCTCCCCTCACACACAAACACACTCACCCAGATACACCACATTCACACACTATTCTCCCACACAGAAACACACATCCATCCACAAACACACAAACACACACAAGCACACACACAAAAAACACACACACGTACATACGAATACACACACACACACACAAACACACACAAGCACACACACAAAAAACACACACACGTACATACAAATATACACACACACACACACACACACACACACACAAAATCACCCACACGCACAAACGGTGACTACGACGCTTACACAATGAAGCGCTCTGTAGCTCTCCGCAGGTTGCTAACCCCGGTTGCTAAGCTGAGATGTGAAGACTAATTTCTCCGCACTGATCTGTAGACTGCGGAGAGGCGACCAACATCCTGGCAGAAAGCGCAGTTTCAATCACCAGCTGCCTCGCAAAAGTCTCTCAAAATTATTCTATGCCCGTCTCATTTTCATGAATCATTTTTAATTCATAAGCGTCTACTCAATGTTCTAAACGTATGCCAAGTCCAGCTTCCTGTCAGCCTTTTCTCCTTATTTGAAATCTATCCACTCAGAACACCCCCCCCCCCCCCCCACCATCACTCGACTGACCTGTCTCAAAGGCCTGAAAGAGGCATTTGATAGGCCGCTCACGCCATGACCTTCATGCGTACACGGGAGCGGTTGGAGGGGGGAGTCAGGAGGGAGCCGGCTTGGACGCAGCCAAGGTTCCCCAAAACAGACCACAGGCATCGGCCTCGCTGCTGGCCACCCACCAACCGCCCACCCCCAGAAACACAGGCCCGGCCAAGAACGCGCTCGCCAATCTGAACTGACCTGGAAAGCAGCGTAAAGGCAGAGAGGGACACAGGGGCACACAGCGCCAGTCCAGCTGCAGGGTCAGGGCAGACGCTAAGGGTCGCTCAGAGATACTCTGATAGGAGACATGACCAGAGACACGGACAGGCTTTCAGCCACTCCCATATGATGAAGAGAAATCTCCTGGAGTGTGTACACGCACACACACGCACACACACGCGTGCACACGCACACACACACACACACACACACACAAACACACACACGCACATACACAAAATCCCCCCTGGTTCAGTAGCCATGACTGAGATCTCCGTTTCAGTCCTCTACTCCCAGACTCTCACAGACCGCCATTCGGCTTGGCTGGCGAATCGTGTAGGTGTTAGAAGTAATGAAGACTTACAGTAAAGTAGGACAATAAAAAAACGAGCTCTGAGGCACTACTTTCTTTTGCGCAATTACGAATGCATTCATGACCACGTTCCTCCATATGCTAATGTATTTACTGCCAAGTGACTGTGAAAAGGCTTTGTTCGAAATGTTCATACGGCACCAAGGACTGCCAAAGCAATCTGCCCCCCACCGCGGGGCCAGATTTCCTGTCTCTCCTGCGCTCCTCGGGCCGCAAAAAAGCCGCTCCGCACGCGCTCCGCCGTGTGATGTCACAGCAGAGATCGCAGCGGCCGTCCGCGAGGCCGACCCGCGCCCGGTCCGGCAAACAACGTTCTGAGGGGTCGCCGTCAGATAAAACGCAGATCAAAAAAAGGGTTTGCAGGAAATAACCGACTGACGACGACGATGATTATTATTACTTTTTATTTTTCAGCAAATTCAGATAAGAAAATGAGTGTAAATGCTTGGTGCATAAATTAAGTACATAACACAAATACGGCACTCCCACGATCCTCAGTTATCCACTGCACATTTTCATATGTAAACTAAATGCAGGGGTGACGTGACTGTGCGGCAACTTGATACTTCCTTGTTACACCACTATTCCTTGTTACGGCACTGTTTCAGTGAAGAAAGATGAAGAGGACCCCGCCCCTCCATTCCCTTCATCCTCCCAAGTTAAAATGGGCAAATCTCTGACAGCCTTTTGTTTTCACTGGGCACGCTGTGCCAAACCAAAGGAAGAGCAATCATGAGTTCCTGCCACTGCCGGCGTTCAGCGTAACGGCACAGCTACAGACAAACTCCCGCTGTGATGCTCTGTTAGCAGGGACATCAGTCCCGAATGTGACAGGGCCAAGGTGAGCCGTTCCCACCCCCAGCCACCCACCAGCCACCCCCCAAAACCCTGAGCATGGGGACCTGGGATGTGCAGACGAGCGCACCTAAAGTGGATTTCCGCTGATTATATATTAATTGGAATATCAGCTGGGCAGAGTTAATCCTGGACGTTTTATAATCTGGCTGATCAGGAGCTGCTGCTGCTGCTGCTGCTGCTGTTCCAGCAGGGACTGTGGAGCCTGCGCCGCTCCTGCTTAGCTGGCTGTTACACAAGAAGCTCCGGCCCACACAGGCCAGGCAAACCTGTGCACCTTGCCCATCCAAATCTAATCTGAAAAGGCCTGCGCGTATCTCAGTGCCAACCGCACTGATGGAAGGGACATCTTGTGAAAAAAATCCGACCCTCTTTTCTGGGAGATTATGTAACAGCTCATTTCATGTGCAAAATGCTTGCAAAGCCCCCCACCCCCCTCCTCACACTGTCTGTACAGTACTGTGCGTCAAGGACTGTTAGTGTCTGTTATTAAGCCAGAGAGGGGGCTGGTCTAGAGCTTCCTTCAGTTCAAACTGTGATACGCATCACACGGCTCGGTCTGACATCACGGACCAAAGCCTTAAAGGCCCACTCAGTATTTTTGCTTGCTAATAAAATGCTAATGGCAAACAAGAAGCAAAAAAACAAAGATATGGTACTACAGTATAGCATTATTATCCTCATAAAAATAACAATAATGATCATCATGAAAAGCACTTCAAAAGGAAAAAGAATTACTTAAAATGAGTGTCGGACCGTCACGACTACTTTGCTATCTTCCCCTTCCACATTTAATTCTTCTTTGTTTTTTTATATCTGAGCATTTTTGTAGTCCTTGCGCAGCTCATCACCATGGAAACAAACCGGTAAGTTATGATATTTAAAGGAATATTTACCTAACATTTTGCCAAATAAACCATGCCTAACTACCTCAGATGTACCTGAAATAGTCGCAGCAGCATTACGTGAACTGCAACAGAAACAACGGCTCAGAAGTCTACGCAAAGCTGTTGCCTAGGTTACCAAGACGCCGGTGCAAGACGTTAAAAACTCAGAGTACCATGATCTATCGAGGCACTTAGTTTCCATATACATAATTTTCATCAATTAGCAGCCAAAATTACTGAGTGGGCCTTCATGCAGGCATAATAAAACCAGGATGAGACAGCCATGATGTCATTTTACTGGTAGAACACAAAGGAGCTCCACCAATCACAGAGCACAGTGGTAACACCAACAAAACAACACTGATGGTGATAAGTGGATACCTTCAGGGCCCATGTAGTTAATTAGGAAGAAAGTAGCCAGAAGTATCCTCCAATCACAACAGACATTGTTCTAATCAGTGATTGGTGGAGCTCCTCTCGGGTGTCTACCAGTAGGTGACGTCATGAAAAACTGTATCCCTATTTGGTCATTTCTGATTAATCAACAATCACAATGGCTACCCAGATGATAGCTGAAGTCACTCAAGGGAGCACTGTCTGTACAACTCACCGTGTCCACAACAAACAGAGCCAATGACATCATCATCAGCGTTTTAAAAAAGTTTCATTTCATTGCCTGAAAGACATTGACTTGCGTGCCGACAGGACTTTTCTTAAAGCCATCATCAGCTTTGTAGACGACGTTTCCACAGTTTCAGGCACAGCCCACAGGCACTGCCTTAACACCACTTTCAAGTAAAGAAAACCTTTACATTTCCCCACTTTCCCAATTTCACAAGGTAGCTATTTCTCCAAGTCCCAATGACTAACATAACATAGCATTTTTCTGTAGGGAAGACCTGAACGACAATATGAAGGTGCTATTTTGCTCTTGTTTCATTTTATTCAATTTATTTCAGCGAAAGTGACCTTTTCGCTCTCTCTCCTCACAAGCGGCCCTCACCCAGGTTCCCGGGACAAACACAGTTTGGAAAGGGTAAGCAAAAGACAGCAATTAGGCATTGACTGTCTGCTTCAAGATGGGGGAGGAGGATTTGGGTAGGTGCACGGGACAGTTTTCCTTACCATAAAACCCTAAATGGCATGAGCTCAGAGTCAATTCCAATTGAATGTAGGAGACGAATCTCCAGTCATAAAAGATGCCATTTCCCCCCCCTCCCATCTCGTGTGAGACTGACAGCAGAAGAGATGCCAAAGAGCAGGTAATATTCAGGGCATTAGTCAGAGGCTCAGTGGCTCCTCCTGCGTTGGTGCACAGGGACGCAGAGCCCGTTTTTAATAATGAGCAGCCATTTCAGCCTGGGCTCCGTTCAGGGAACCAGTCCACCACCGCCATGGAATCCACTGCAGTTTCACAGACTTCTTAAAAAATGTTATTACTCATAGCATCATCACCATGACAATGACATATGATACACACATACTGCACAAAAACCACAATTGTTAAGCATTTCACAAATTGGTTCTTAGATGAGATATCAATTAAAAATGCACACAGAATACAGCCGAAGATCACACAGCATTGAACCAGCTAAAATTGATCAAGCTCCAGTTATGGATGCGTAAGCAAAAATAAGCAAAGCACATCTAACCTTCCTACACAATCCAACATAGACATACTGTACAGATCCTACATGCAATCAGATCCTACGCACATATACTGAACGTATGACATGACCAATCAGTCCCTGTTATTGCACACCCATGCTGCAGTGTATGACCAATGAGATCGTGTCTACAGACCAACAAACGAAGCCCTCGTGGTTGAGTGGGCCATATGAACCAGGGGAACAGCCACCTATAAGCCCTCTTCGCTCCAGAATAATAACAGCAATTCCTGGCTTCTCTAACTGGAATGTCACATGCACCAGTCTCCCAAGTTATGGGTTGTCATGGCAACCCTATGCCTAAATACCAACAAGAGTTTGCCAGATTCCGGGTTGAATGTGTGTGTGTGTGTGTGTGTGTGTGTGTGTGTGCATGCGCACGGGTTTGTGTATTTGATCCCTTTTTTCTAGGAATTATTATGCTAACAGTGGTGCCGCTACCAGAGCTTTTGCTCAGCAGGAGCATTCTGCTCAGAAACATCTGCTTTGCGCAGTGTTTCTACACATCTGCTCACGGGGGATTATAAAGAGCCGTCTCGCAAAGCCGAATATGAAAATATTAGGAAATGGGGATCAAGTTGTACTGAGTCAGTGGGACAAAGGCCGCTTCACAGAGATTAGTCCTGACAACATGATTGACTGAGGCTACATCTATGCGTTGCCCCCTGGACAGACCTCATACGCTAACAAATCACGCCAAGGCTGCACACTAATGTGCTCCTTTCCTCAGCTGTATTATATACTGTCTGTTCTTACGCAACTTAAACGAAACCCCAGCACGGTAACCTAGCCTGCAATTTTTATCCGCCTTTGTTCTCCTTCTCGGCCACCGCCAGGAGGAAAAATCCTGCCTCATGTCCACTCTTATTTCCACAGATCTGAGATGTGCTGTTACAACGGGGGCCACGTTTCCTGCGAGGGGGGTGGGGGGGCGGGGGGGGGGGGGGGGGGGGGCAAGTGAACTGGCGCTGTGGATTATAGGTATTCTGCTGTGTGAATGTGATGCGGCGGTCCCAGTGGAAATAAGGCAAGCAGACAGAACACAAGAGAGACACACTGGGCAAAAGCGAGCAATGTGTTTGTTCTGCACACACCTAACGGGCACTGATTACACAAGCACAGGCTAATCCCGATACAAGATCCTAATGTAGACCACTGGGACCAGCGCTACGTGCTTTTCTCCCTTACAGTTCCTTTATTAAAAAATACAGACAACATATCATTACAAAAAAATTATTTAGGCTGATTATCTAACGCCAATGACAAATACTGAGCGGTGCAAATTAATACAGTCCTGCATATAATACATTTTGTGTTTCTCCTAAAGAAATAGACTGTCATGTCATTTGATATAAAACATATCCACTTTAAAATCTAAAACTATTCAAAAAGAAACTGACAATAGGACAATTGGCTGGACATAAATATAATGTATGGATCAGTCAAGAAAGGGAAATTTGCTGTGTTATTACTTGCGTATGATTGGTTGAAAGGGCCATTACTTGGTGTATGATTGGTATAACGGATAACTAACGGTGCTCCCTTGAGCTCACATTTACCTTAATCAAAGGTCTACAATTAATTTAAATGAACTGCAGTGTAAACTACAGACGATCCCTTCAGAAGACCTCTGAGAGGCAGATTCACACAGTAAGGAAGGATCGCACTTAAAGGAAATCTGGACACCTGACGCACAGTTACAGGTCCCTGGGCCTCTCCCCCCCCCCGCTGAGGGGGACGTGTCACTCTCGGGCGTCCCGACAGGTTGACCGCGGAGAGAGCAGCGCAGGCCCCCGCGTACGCGCCGGGCCGCAGCGCCTGCTAACGAACGCGGGCCGCCGCGGACCGGGGTCAGCCGCGTACGCCCTCCCGTTCACTCACTCTAATGTGTTTGGACAGGGAGAGGCACTCGGAAAAGCAGCCCCCCGCCCTCTCCAGCAGTTTGTTTCATTGACACATGCAGTAAATGAGAGAAAGAGAGAGAGAGAGAGAGAGAGAGAGAGAGAGAGAGAGAGAGAGAGAGAGGGAGAGAAAGAGAGAGAGAGAGAGGGAGAAATTAAGAGACTGAGACAGACAGAGAGACAAGGGCAGAGAAAACGTGAGCGGGGAGACGTAAGTAGAATGCTTTCTACGGCACAAAGAACGTGCCACTTGGATATTTGTACCCCATTTAAATGCAGTAAATTCATTTAAATATTTATGGATCCTTCTACCAACCACAATCTTTTTGACCATGGCTCAACACAGCCACTGACAGAGAGGGATTTAGCACTGGTGCTGAATGCAAAATTAGTGGATCTTACAAGCGCAACATAGAAGAAAAAGAAAATCTAAACTGCAGCCCCTCCCATATTCTGTAACATTTACACCCACTGAATTTAGCACCTCTGAACATTTTCTTCTTGTTTAACCACAATCCCGAAATGCAAATGATATTAAGATCGCAAATAAAAGTATACGGGGCATGAAGGACACCGTAGCTGGCACATCCCGTTATGCTAATGAGAACGCGCATTAGCCGCACTCACGCCCATGGTGCCGGGGAAATATTCGGTGGTTCACATTTAAAGAGTGCCTTCTGTCGCTGCTGCACAACGTACAATGAGACAGAACCCTGCAGAAAGAGGCCAGAGGATTGGCTGAAGGGCTGCTTTGATAATGCATTAGTCTGGCACACAGGCCATCTTGACATGGTAACAAAAAAAAAGAAAAAAAAAAGTGCTTCATCTCTAAAATAATTTCCCGGGAGACAGACATTTTCCTAGTAAGAATACAAGACATTTAGGGCTGGTTAGCCAGGCATGGATGAAACCTAGTCCTACACAATATTCTTTCTTTCTCCAGTGGAGATCCTCACTAAATTTTTCTTTTAGTCAAGGACTTAATCCATGTCCTGGAACCCGGAACCCGGAACCAGGCATTGAGATTTGTACAGTAGTTTGATTTAATGTCAGTAACAGAAAAACGGCAATTGCAGAAAATAAATGACCGAAGATAATTTGAATATGCACTATATTGAACATACATTTTTTTTTAAACAAATGCAACAGTCCTACAGGGGAGGCCGGTGTGAAAAACAGGGATGCGGTGGCACTGCCTGTTTGAGCCCAGCGGGCCCCTAGTCTACACCACCGCTTGGGCATTCACGAGCACTGAGACCCCAAGCCTAAACGTACGAACACCAGCGCGGTGAAGAGCTCCCGCGATCGGCTGTAAAAGAATGAGCTCGGTCAGGAGGCCCGTTCCCGTCTCCAGCTCGATTCGGCTCAGACGCACACGGGCTTCTGAGGGAGCGGGAGCGCGTCTCACCGCGCGTGGGCAATCCGAAGAGCACCCACGCCAACGGAACAGGGGACGATGATGTCATCGCTGTCAGGGAGAAACTGCGCCGTACGGCAGCGCGCAGAGCGCTGTCCGTAAATCACAAGGGCTCCGGAGCTCACGGTGGCGATGGGAGAATGACAACGAGCAGAGCTGCCGACGTGACATCACAGACCGACTGGTTTAAACCAATCCGTGCGTTCGGCCATGGAGAGAAAATCTTGTTGACTTGTCTTGAAAAACCAGCATGCATTCTGCAAATTTGTAATTCACGTTCTCTTAATTTTTCAACTTGAATGTAATTAGTTTTTAAAGCATTGTATGTATGAAAAGATTTCAATCACTGCATAAACAAAAAATGAAGTCGATCTTAGCAAGCACTTCAGTCTTATATTTAGAAAATCTTTTTTCTATTAGTTTTTGGCTAAATAAAACAAAAATATTTCCAATGGGGTGAGACAGTTTGACTAATTTCACAATTTGCCAATGGGGTGAGAATTTCACTTGTCAAGCAAAAAATAACTTAAAACAAGCTAATCTTTTCTATTTGAGAGAAAGAAATGAAATTTGAAGTCTCATAACAAGACTAAAACACGTGTTAAAAACAGACTTTTTTTTCAGTGATTGTGATCAGGTGCTGTGGCTGAGGTCAGAGGTCCGGGAGGGGGCAAACATTATTCAGGAGATGCCAGAACAGAGCCCTGTTCACGCTGTCATCAGCGCACCCCATCCTGCTCCCCAGACTGCTGGGGCTGACGTCACCGCGGCCCCTCCCCCTGCTCTCCAGAGACCGCACGGCCGACACACGAGCCTGCTGAATCAGGAGAGCCGTTTCTAGGCCAGTCGGAAACCGTGATCAGCAAAACGCCTCGACGCAACAAAGGGGGCGAGCACGTGAGCAAACAGCCAACAGCCCCCCCACAGCCCCGCCGCCCTCCCACCCAAAAAAACACAGCCCCCCCACAGCCCTGCCACCCTCCCACCCAAAAAAACACAGCCCCCCCACAGCCCTGCCGCCCTCCCACCCCAAAAAACACAGCCCCCCCACAGCCCTGCCGCCCTCCCACCCAAAAAAACACAGCCCCCCCACAGCCCTGCCGCCCTCCCACCCAAAAAAACACAGCCCCCCCCACAGCCCTGCCGCCCTCCCACCCAAAAAAACACAGCCCCCCCCACAGCCCTGCCGCCCTCCCACCCAAAAAAACACAGCCCCCCCACAGCCCTGCCGCCCTCCCACCCAAAAAAACACAGCCCCCCCACAGCCCTGCCGCCCTCCCACCCAAAAAAACACAGCCCCCCCACAGCCCTGCCGCCCTCCCACCCAAAAAAAACACAGCCCCCCCCACAGCCCTGCCGCCCTCCCACCCAGAAAAACACAGCCCCCCCACAGCCCTGCCGCCCTCCCACCCAAAAAAACACAGCCCCCCCACAGCCCTGCTGCCCTCCCACCCAAAAAAACACAGCCCCCCCACAGCCCTGCCGCCCTCCCACCCAAAAAAACTCAGCCCCCCCACAGCCCTGCCGCCCTCCCACCCAAAAAAACACAGCCCTCCCACAGCCCTGCCGCCCTCCCACCCAAAAAAAACACAACCGTCCCACCCCACCACCCAAAAAAACTCACCCTCCTACCCTACCACCCAAAAAACACACAACCCTCCTGCCCTACCACCCAAAAAACACAACCGTCCCACCCCACCACCCAAAAAACACACAACCCTCCTGCCCTACCACCCAAAAAACACCCCAAAAAACACAACCCTCCCAGCCAAAAAACACACAACCGACCCACCCCACCACCCAAAAAAACTCAACCCTCCTGCCCTACCACCCAAAAAACACCCCAAAAAACACAACCCTCTCACCCTCCGACCCAAAAAACACAAGCCGCCCGCCCTCCCACCCCAAAAACACCCCAAAAAACCCCCAAAAAACAGGAGCAGCAGTGGGCTGCAGTCCAGCGGGGGCTGAGTGAAAGCACGCAGGGCTCCAGAGGCCTGTAGCCCATGAACAGGGGGTCCGGTGAGGAGCACACACTGGACCCCGCCACACAGCACACACACCTCCCTGGCCCTCATCAGCTCCCTCCGCACTGGTGCATAAGCTGCTAATGGCAAATATCAGAAAAAAAATCTGATTCATAACAAAAAGATTTTTAACGGTAGATGTAGCTTATGAATAAAGCTGACTGAAGCCATCCTTCATCACATATTACCCAGGCTTACAGATGGGCTGTTGGAAACTCTCTCTCTCTCTCCCTCTTTCCCCCCACTCTGTTTATGTTCTTTTTAAATGAACAAATGATCAAATTGTGTCTGAAACCAGAAGTATATGATACAAAAATGAATCTACTGTACACAGACCACCCCGACTCTTCCTCTTATGTGGACCCAAGAATATTACTTTTTCAGTGTGTTACACTGTAGGTGCTGTTGCACTTATGTAAGAGGGTGCTTGTATGACACCATATCAGAAATTGTGTATTATGCTTTCTGTTACTGAAACCTGTTATAGTGGAACTAATGTGCACTTCACTATAGTGTTGAATGGACATTTTAATTCAAACCAGACATGCGCCCCAATGTGTGCTTTGGGTGAATGCCTCACAACTGAAGAATTAATTTCTTTAAAAATATTTTAAATGATATCATCATATTCACCATTTAATAATATTTCTTAAATGTGCATAGACACTGCAGAAGCCTCAGGTCCTTACATCTCTTACAATTATACGGAATAAATCCAAAGCTCTGTAAAAGGGCACATTAATATTGCAGTGTACGATGACCCTTGTTTCATGCAGCATTTCGGGTTTCTAATGTTTGTTTTTTTTTGTTGAGAGCAGTTATTTCTATTTAATGCAGGTCTGTGCATGAGAGAGAGAACAAGAGAGATCACGTGTAGTGCAAATACAAAAGACGCTTCGTAAAACCCCCACTCTCCAGCCGCCTATAGCTGCACGCAGGGGCAAAGCATGCTGCTTTCCCCCAGACCACCAGACTATCCGACATAATGAGATTATTCTCTTAATGCTGATACCATGTGCGCCCTGCACCTACAGCCATTACACAGCAGATCCCAGCTGGTTCACATTACACACCACACCACCTAAAAACCTGCTGCCTACCATGTCCCCTCTCCCTCACAAATGCATCATAAATCTACATACATTTCTACATGTACCCATGTTAATTCTATCATTGTAAGAAAAAGTGAAGGGCAGATCCATTATATCTGATACTCTCTCTCTCGCTCTCTCTCTCTCTCTCTCTCTCTATATATATATATATATATATATATATATACACACCCACACACATTGTATCATTGTATGCATATTAAAAGTATTCTGGTTTGCTTGATTAGGTAACTAAATGCACAGGCAGAAACACAGGCAATGCACTAGCACAGGAGAAATGCCAGCAGAGAGGCTGTTCATTTGCAGTGGGATAACGTGAGCTTTGTGCGTGTGTGTGTGTGTGTGTGAGTGAGAGAGAGAGATATGGATGATGAGTGTTGGTGGAGAATGGAATGGAGTTATAGAATATTGAGAGATGTAGAGAGAGTGAAGGAGGGAGGAGGGAGGGAGGGAGGGAGAGAAGTGAGTGTGGGTGGTAGAGGGAGGAAGAGCAGCAGAACAGTGAGAGATGAGAGGAACAGGAGGATTGTGACACAGCATAAAGAGCACAAGCTGCAAAATCCCATTCTTAGAACACCAGCACACATACACTGCATACATCGACACACACAGTCACACACACACACACACACACACGCACACGCACACGCACACGCACACGCACACGCACACGCACACACATTTACACACTTCTTTATTTAAGTCCACAATTATAAAATAAATCATAAGGGCCCAAATATATTTCAGTTGCTGTCTGATGCCATTCATTTGTGTAGCAGTACAATAGGTATTATTGATATACCAATAGACAGAACAGACATTTGCATTTCGATCATTAATACCGTAGCAGGGAGAGCTCTGGATACAAAAAACATCTACTCCACACACACACTTCAAAAATTTGACATTCCTAGTCATTCCATTTTAACATTTATATAGCAGTGTGAACACATAATCAAATGGCCGATTTTGGGTGAAAAATACATTTGGATCCTGCGATTCCAACGATGTTCATAACTTACGGTGTTCTCAAAAAATATGAACAAGACAGGACAGTATAACATCAACCCAGAATTTGGAATGCCTGTCTTCTGAATGGAATATTGCATTAGCAGTTCTGAACTGTGCCGTCTCCTTATTATGTACAGTATGTCACCGTAATGATGCCGCTCTGCCCAATGTGAGATTCATTTGATTTTCATCTCTCTCTCTCAGTCTTCAGAGACTCGGCTTTGACTGGCCGCAGTGTTATGGGACTCTGCGCTAACTCACACTTTGAAATTGTGAAAATTAGACCACTTTTTCATCCGCCGCGACGTCGTACATTCTCACTCGCGCGCCACACACGGAACTTCTGCTAAATCGATAGAGCCAGGACGCCGCTACGTAGTCACACAAAGAAAGGTCATAAATATTTTAGGCTGCCTTTTAAACATCTGGCCAGGGACAGCAGATGAAAACTAGCCTTTCAGGCTAACTCTGGCTAATTCACAGCTCGACTGTTGATTGGTGTGCATTGTCCCCCGAAAAATAAACCAACAAAATAAAAATAAAATAAATATGCACCCTCTCGGTGTTACTTAAATCAGCCATTCTTAAGGTGCACGCGACTTCCTCGGGCACGTCACACTGCTCCACACACACCGCCACGCAGAAGAGCTGCGATCTGCGCAAGAGCAGCACGTGAGATAAGCGTGCTTTATAAAACAGCCGCCGCTGCTGACACCCGAAGCTTAGATGTCATCCAATTAAAAATCCGTATTCAATTCGGGGGTGCCAGACACTGCCCAGTGGTGTGAAACTAATAAAGCCGTATCAGCTGCATCTGTGTGCCTTTACTCCGCAGAATGCGGCTTCTTATTTATTGGACCAGCAAGGGAAAAAAAAAAAAGAGAACATACTGCCCAGACCCAAACTGCATTTTCATTTTTTGTTCCGTTTGACCCCGCCCCCCCCCCCCCCCTCCCGAGACGCCGCGTTCAGAATGACATCACCGTGCACATGCCAGTCTGTCTGGCCTTTTACTGTCACCAGAGATAGCGGTCAGGGAGGGTGAGAGTGAGAGTGCGGGTGTGACCCTCCTGGGACCTGCTCGACCCCCCATCCCCGTCTGGCGTGGCCCGTGGTGGGGAGTGCTCGGTGTGCCGTTCCACCGCCACGCGCCTCCCCTCCTGCATCGTATCCCTACCTTCCCCCAATGCCCCACCCCCCTCCTGCAAAGATATATTACTCCCCTACGTGTCCCAAGAGGGAAATATCCATTCACAGAGACTCCGGGTCCCCCGTGACTCCGCCTCCACTCCAACGATCACGTGATCAACACAGCCCGCGAATGGGCAGAGCCCTGAGTCTCAATTACAGCACAGCAGGAGACACAGGGAGAGAGAGGGAGAGAGGGAGGGAGAGAGAGAGAGAGAGAGAGAGAGAGAAATCAACAGGGACAGAATGAAAATGAGAAAGGAAGAGGAAGAGAGAGACCGCGTGTGACCACGATACACTACTGTGCAATCTGCATAAATGGCCGATGTCACTCCAGTGCGAGCAGACCACACTAATTTAAGCTCACTGTGGCCAGGAGGAACTAAATGTGCTAAAATCCACCAATCCTGAAAAAGGCAGTTTGTGAGAAACATGCTGTTAACATGAAGCAGCAGAGCGCTGGTGTACAGGGTATGTGCAAGTTCCTAACATCCTCATACCGTCAGCTCGAGGGCCAGCACATGAAATGTCTCCACGGTGTCTACAAATCTGCGTCACCGCGGAAAGCGTTTCATCGTCAGCCATCTTCATCCCATCTCACCGTTACCTCTGATGATTATTTCCCCCCCCCCCCCCCCCCCCTCCGTCAGCACAGGGAGAGGAAAACAAGGCGCACACCGTCTCTCTCCCACCGCAGGGTAAGCGCGCTTTTTTGTGACGGGCTCGGAGATAAATCCTCCTTGATCTGGTGAAAATGCCCCTGAATTCAGCCGAGGAGGCCGTTTAAGATCCCAGCAGGGGCCTGAGTTTGAGACGGCTGCTAATATCACGCTCAAACTGGATCCACTAACGGCCTACTGGGCCCACCTTAAAGCCCCGGTGCACAAAATGCAGCCACATCCGTCTCCCACTGTTCTCTGTCTCTCTCATTGCCCCCCCCCCCCTCTGGCATGCACAGACACACACATGATGTAAGGCATTAAATATATGAGCATGTTTGGGAAGCATGACAGCTCTCAGCTCAGAAAGGGCCAGTGTAGGTGCAGGCTTTTGTTCTAGCCTAGCGCAACACTTAAAAACCTAATTCAACTAATCAATTAATCACGGCCTTCGATCAATACTATGGTAAGCTGAATCGGGTGTTTTGGCGCTGTGCTAGAGCAAAAGCCCCTTCTTGGATGAGACTGGAGACCCCTGGATTATGGTACAGGTTAAAGGCAAGGCTACAACAAAACAGTACACAAATGAGAGCTAGCACTGCAGTGGATTTACACCCAGCCAAGCGTGCATTAAAACAGAAAGGTGAAAAACAGGCAAAAAGAGCAGAAGCCCAGACAATTCTTTCTAATTTTATGAATGAATGAATGAATGAATGAATGAATGAAAATGTCCATGTAAATGCACCAATGGTTTATCTACTCTCGTGGAGCCTTAAAAAGGGACTGATGAGGGAGTGTCTCCTTTTAAACTGATTCAATCTCCAACTCCACTCGTATCTCTTAAAAAGTTTCACATATCGTCAACAGGGAAATCATCCTGATATAACAATAACAGCGCCAACACCACTGCCCACACCAGTGAATGGGAGGACCTAAAACAAGCTTTAGGGACTTTTTTTTTTTTTTTTACAGGGGGGAGAAATGTTGGAAATGTTTAATATCATGCGAGTCATAAATAACATAAAAGCCAATGAATATTTCACGCTAATCTTGTGCCACAGAGCTGGAGAGCACACAAAGACAGATTGGAGCCTGAGGGAAGAGGGCTCTTCGTGAGGAGGAGGGGCTAATATTAGGACAGGGTCTCTCTGTACATCTCTCTAAGAAGAACTCGAAATCCTCCCCGGTCCCTTTTTCTTTCCGCCCGGCTCACCTGAGATCGTGTGTCCGACGGTCCTTAATTAACCCCGCGAGCGCCTCACAATGGCCATTGATTATCATTTCCGTAGCGCTGGAGCTGTGGCAGGGTAACGGCTCTGACGACTACGCCTTCACAATGGCTCCCCGCACTCTGTGCGTCGAGATCGATACGCGCCTGTAACCAAGCGCGCTTTTCCCCTCTCGTGACAGTTTTTTAGAAATGCTTCACCGGCTCGGAGGTAATCTTTAACTTTAACGGAGCAGGAATTTCCAGTAAGTTTCATTCCAAGGAAAGAATGACAGAACCTCGCCTAGCAGCACCATTTCCTGTTATCAAACATGGCACAACTCCTGTTTCCTGTTTCAGGCAGGAAGAAAATCCTTCACAATTTCCCTTAGTAGGGTGAACATTACCCGCTGTCAGAAATGATTGCTTAAATAAAATCTGCAGCACCGTAAGAACCTGAATATGACTTTGCAGGACCCTTCTGGGAAAAGTATATCATGGAGATATCAGTACTGATCGCTGTCAAGCGTGAGAGGCTTTCTCCCACTGCCCATTACTCTCCCTTCTACGGTACCCCACGGCTCAGTACGAGGTCCGCTTCCACATCAATCTCTCAGCACACTGCCTATTTTACACACACCTTCACTCTCATTAAAGCAAACCCTTCGTACAATTTGTTCCTCTATTATAACACGCGGTCCAGGTTTTTGCCCTTTCCTCATCTGGGATCGCTGTGATTCTCTCCGGTGACCATTCACTGTACAGCACACTCAGCATCCCCTTCAGTGTTAAATAATACAGTCGCACAGATACAATACGAAACATTGCTATGGTATGGGACTATCTGCAGATAAATCCCGATAATTCCAAGCTTTCGAGATACAGGCTCTGGCTTATTGGCCGGTTTTCTCTTCCTAGCTTCCCAGCAGCCCCTCCGTAGGTTCCCCCCTCGTCTCTCAGCGACAGTGCCGATGCTTGCCGCTGCGTTAGCGGAGATGCTTTGCCTCGCATCAAAATCTCGCTCCCCTGCGAACACACCCTGTACCACTCTTTAATCTCATCTCATTCTTCTGCCGCGGCTCTATCTCATTTGTTTTATTACCCCCCCCCCCCCCCACCGTCCCCAGAGGTAGACTGAATGGCCTACCATTGACCAGACTGCAGTCTGCTATTGCCTTCTGTCTTCTTTATGCACCCCTTCAAAGACCGCCTCTTTTCCATTGTTCTTCCCACCCATTCAGGTCATACATTACACTGGTTTTTTTTCCCTAATAGACGGTTTTGAATCCCTTGCCAGATACTGTCAGACAGGATAACAATTTTAATGTAGACTTGTTTTTGAAATCCCATTAATATTATTGAGCTTTTACTTAAACATGTGCAAGGTGTTCTACACGTTTTTCATGAACAATGTCCCAAAATTTTCTTCACGACTGTGTTCTAATTGTATCAGGCATTGTGTGGTTGCTGTGGCTGCTACTAGTTCTCCTACATGGCAAAAATTATATAACAATTACAATAAAACAGAGGAGAATATGATTTAGGAATTGGATTGGCAGGGTGAGGGGTGCCTCACATCCCTTTGGTGTAGAGACTGAGGGAGGGGGTGAGAGGGTGAATGTATCTTTGAATGTGCAGTACAGAATCAGGGAGGAAGTGAGAGGATGAATGTGTCTCTGAATGGGTAGTAGAGACTGAGGAGGTGAGAGAGTGAATGCATCTCTGAATTTGCAGTACATAATCAGGCAGGAGGTGAGAGGGTGAATGTAGAGCAGTGGTTCCATAACTGTGGGTTGGAACCTGTTAGTGGGTCAGTGAAGTGGTCTAAAAAAATATCTCACAGCATGAAATACACTATCTACTGACATTTCCACCAGTCAAAATAAAAACTGCGCCTCTTACACCCACTCATTTCATCCTTGAGCATATATGAACATGTAACAGGCTACGTTTTAATAAGGCGTGGGGTCGTAGAAAATTCATTGATTCATCAAGTGGGATGTGGGCTCAGAGTGACTGCATCAGAGGCTAAAGTGAGTGATTATGCGAGAGGATAAGAGGGCAAATGTGTCTGCGTGTGGTGAGAGGGTGAATGAATACAGAGCGAGAGAGTGAATGCAGAGACAGGGTCAGAGGGTAAAGTCAGAGATCACATGAGGGGAACGTGTCTGCATACGGTGAGAGGGTGAACACAGACTGAGTGACAGAGTGAGTGTAGAGACCAGGGGACAGTTGCTTCTCCACACAGCCATTGCCGTTCTCTCCTCTCAGCGCTACCAACTGGCTGCTCTTATGTAATCCCCTCCCCCTCTCTCCATCCCTCCCACCTTCATCAGCTTATTTCTCTCTTCCATCATCACTCTTTCATACCTGTTACTGAACGACAATTTTTACTATTTGTACAATTTTTGTTTGTTGTATTTTCACATCCATTTATGCCAATACAGATTGATCCATACCCAGTTACTGTAGCACTATGGACTGGGTTGGGCCTGGGTTTCCATTAATGTAAGCCTGTGTGTTTCTCAAAATATGAGATAAGAACCCCTTCTCTAGATTTATTGGGGATAGGATGCTCCACAGAATCTTCAGCAGCAGGAGGCCACCAATGGCAAGAGACAATTACCCAAAACCCCAAAACCCCCTGGCATCATAAGGCTGATGACCGCGCCTCTTCTGCACAACCTCAACCAATCAAATATGAACAAACAAACGTCCAGACAAAATATGCAATTTAACAAATTCAAAAATACAAAGCTTCATACAAAATACACTGCAATTTACATGGAGTGTTCCGCATTAAAACGAGGCAGATCTGCAAATATAAGCGTATGTCAGACACCGCAAAACCAAAACACGAAAACGAAGGAAAAAAAGGGAGGCCGATGTGTGTGATGCGGCGTGCCTAATCAACGCACCGAAAGGCTCGAGAAAGACTAGGGAAATCTGCAGCGCTCGTCCGCTCGCGCCGGCCGAATGCTAAATGCCGCCTGAAATGCAGTACGTTCCCCTCGCCGCTGCCCCTTTCCTCTGAGCGGCTAGCGGCGGCTAGCAGACGGCTAGCGCCGAGCGGAGCCCTCCCACCCCCGGCCGCCGAGCGACCCCGGTGAGTGACGGGGGTAAGCGGGCTCTGACGGGGCTGGTGCCTCGTGTGTGCTCCGCGTTCAGCCGGATTTCACTCACGGTGCCAGTGAAAATCTCAGCCTCCATTTTACACCCATGCTCTCTCTCTCTCTCTCCCACTCTCTCTCTCTCTCTCTCCCTCTGTCTCTATCTGTCAGTCTCTCTGTCTCTCTCTCTCTCTCTCTCTCACACACACACACACACACACACACAGCCACATGTACTGCAAAACATACGCAGAAACGCACACCATTACATATATTAAGCGTGAACCCTGCCCCCACCCAAGCTCTCTCTCTCGCTTTCTGTCTCTCCCTATCTATCTCTCACTCTCACAAATACACACATACATACGCACATTCGCATATATAACACAGGCACACAATTACAATTCTGGCATTCCATACATTGACTGTGCCCCTGCCCCCCACCCCTAATGTCTCTCTCTCACTCTCCCTATTTCTCTCTCTCGCTCTCTCTCTCTCTCTCACACACACACACACACAACCTTAATTACAGGTTCTGTTCCTAGCTTTAGTTGCACTCTCTATCTAGGCAAAGGAGATAGCAGAATCTCAAGAACAATATGGGCATAATGAACGTTAGGAAAATGAGATTCACTGAAAAATGTAAATGAAAGGGTCTTGTCGACTTAATTACATTATGCCTCCTGCACATGAAGCTTCACCCTGCTATCTGGCACAACCTTCCTCACCAGCCTCAATCCTGCTTCAGCAATAAAACAATTCACCAGAAATTAATTACTGAGTCACATGTATGCAGCAATTATATAAAATATGTCTCTCTCTCTCGCTCTCCCCCCCCCTCTCTCTCTCTCCCTCTCTCTCTCTCTCCCCCTCAGACCCTGTACAGGCTATGCAAATCACATCAGAAACGCTGCCGAGAACGGCTTCCTGTGAAATCGCTTTAGGCGAAAAACGTATGAATTAGACAGTCATTTCACGTCAGGTTCCACACGACGTGGCGCCGAACGGCAGCCGAGTGTAAACGCGCGGCGTTTCCAGCCGCACACGCATCCGGAGCGGCGATGTCGCAGACCTCCATTACGGAAAGGACCGTGCGCGGCGAATCAATGAAGCAACCGGGGAATATCAATAACCGTCAAACGCCCAACGAGGCGATCTCATCCGCTCGCATACGCGCACGTTTTTATTCAGGTGTGCAGGAGGAGGGAAAAAAAAACCTGAGCTCAACAGCCCCGCTGCATGCGCACCGCGATCATCACAGAGCCATTGCTCACAGATATCCACGGCAACCGCCAGTGGAGGAACATGGCTGAGGGGCTGGACTGGCAGGCGGAGAGCCCGAGCTGCTGTCTGTCACAAGCCGTGGTGAGACTCCACGCCCGAGGACCAGTTCCCCCCCCCTAAACATGCACACATCTGTGTGCCTGCCAGCCAAAGAATACCCCCAACCCCCTCCCACAGATGGACAGAAGCATAAACCGCCAGTGTTAAAGAGGCATGCTCTTACATAAAGACAGCAGCTGCCCCCCCCTCGCCCGCCAGCCCCCCCCCCCTGCCCCCCGGCTTCCTTGCAAATGCTCCCAGTGACGCGGTGGTCGCCGGCAGGGGGCTGTGTGTGCATGGCGGGGGGGGGGGGGGTGCTGGGGTGGGGGCTGAGAGGAGAAGGGGGGGGGGGTCATTACCTGGTCGTACCAGTCCCTGTTGGAACAGGTGCACTCTGGCCACCATCCTTGCTGTCCGCCTGCGCTGTTGCCGTTCACCTTGGGGCCGCCCTTGGACTGGCCCTTGGGGTTGGGGCCCCCGGGGCCGCCGGCGGACATCATCTTGCCCTTACTTCTCCCGAGGGTGCCGCCGCCGCCGCCGCCGCCGCCACCTCCCACGCCTCCTCCTCCACCTCCTCCCCCGCCTCCACCCCCTCCTCCCGAAGCCGGGGGAGGCATGGCCTGCCCGCCGCTGTACCCGGACGGGTACCCGTACGGGTCGGGCTGCCAGTCCCCGTAGGACTGGGTGTCCATGCGACGCAGCGCGGCCATGCGGGTCACCTCGTAGCATTCCGGGCACTTGCAGCAGTGGTGGTGCTTGTGCATGCTGGCAGGGGGGCTCGCTCGCTCGCTCGCTCGGTCGCTGGGCTCTCTTCGGGCTGCGGGGGAACGCACGCAGGCGGACGCGCTATTCGTCAGCCCCGATCACCCACACCGCCGGACGGCAGTAAAGCAAACCAGAGAGAGGGGCTGCGGGAAAAACGTATCCTCTTATGTTATTTTTTTTCCCCCCCCCCCTTCTTTGAATCTTCCCCGGTGCGAGCGCAAAAGGGAGAGGAAGCCACCGCAGAAAAACGGGGGGAAAGGAGTCTTCCTCTTCTTGACGTAAAGATCAGGGAAAAAAAAAAACAAAAAAAAAAAAACAGTGAAAATATTGTACACAGATCACACAATCAGAGACCAGCCCTGACGGTAGAAATCTCCTCTTGTCACGCCGTGTTCACAGTGATATGTATAAATTCAGAAGATATATATTCATTTATATATATATTTACACACACAAATACATATAAAAATATCAATATAAACAGACAAGCACACATACACGTGTGTATATACAAGTATATATGTATAAGTATATATATAAATATCTATATGCGTGTGTACAAATATATATATAAACAATACATATATAAAAGGGTCTTTATCCACCGATGAAATCTTCCACGGTCTTTTGTTTCTCTCGTCTCTCCTCTTTCATCAAGCTGTTTTTCCTCCGTTTTTCCCCTCCTGGTTTGAGCTGTGTTTTTTCCTTTCTCTCTCTCTCTCTCTATTCTCAGCCTGCAGAGAGGAGCTGAGCTCTGGATCGCCTCTCAGCCTGCTTGCCCTAGTTGCCGATTATACAGAAGGATGCGATGCGAGCGAGCGAGAGAGAGGGAGAGCGAGCGAGCGAGAGCGAGAGAGAGAGAGAGAGAGAGAGAGAGAGAGATACGTAGCAGCAGCAGCATCCCTCCAGCACCTCAGCCTTGACATCGGCAGCCAATCAGGGGCCGGCAACGCCACCATCATCAGCAGCAGGCCGGAGCGCTTCGCTGGGTCTTCTTAAAGGGGCCACGCCACCCCGGCTGCATTATTGAGCCCGTGCAGCGCATTGAGAGAAACATGGGGACAGAATGGCAGGAAGCAAAAGCATCACTGCCATTTCACCACCTCCCAAATCTGCAAGAACAGTTTCACTCCTGATCTCCACTGGGGGGGAGGTGGCCCCGGTCCCATCCTGGCTCCTCCAAGGGGTACAGGTGGACTTGGTAGAGATGCCCCACCATACCCATCAATGGTTTAGGTCACCCAAGGGGAGACATGGGATGGCAACCGTCTTTGTTAAATCCTGAATGCTTGGTCCATAACCTCATCTTGAGACTGGTTGCTGCTTGGTAGTATGTATTTTTGTTTACTTGATGCAAAATATGAGATTTCATCATGCAATGACGCTTCATAAACAAATTCAATCAGTGGCAAATGTTTAAGAGCAGAAGACTGCAAAATGATTCTGAATTTGCATCCACACAAAAAAATAAATAAATAAAAATCCCGAAAAGCAGAAACTACAATGAGATGAAGAGAAAAGCGTTGATGTGAAATGAGTTTTAAATAAAAAAAGATGAAAGACAACTATCTAAGCCAAGTAGTTACAAACTGATTTCCACAATAAGACAGAAAGATGCAAGTTGGAAATTCAAATTTGAAAGTTCTGTTCAAAATCATGTTTTTCTTATTTCTTAGTCATTAACTTGAGCCTATAACTACCATGTTGTTTTTCATCTGGATATTAATAGTGGCCAGAAACAATGATGGGATTGATAACTTGGCCAATAGCAATATCCCCTTTTCTGAAAATGATGGAAGCGCTTGTCACATACCCAGATATTATAGCTAAGGTGTATGGCTTTATGTGTATAACTGATGAGCCATTTATTCATGCAATTTCTTCTGAAGCTCATTAGTAAAATAAAAAACAACAGTTCAGAAAAGGACATGCTAGCCCCAAAAGCTACCACACTTAGGCAAAAGGCCAATGGTAAATCTAGCAAGCCAACTAGTTAGATTAGTCCTTAGCTTGGTATGTTGCAGATTACAGAACAAATCACTGAATGTCATATTCCTTGCAGAGTCAGTGACGTACAACATTATTATCACAACCATATAGTTAGTTAATTGCAGCATTTAGCCTGCATTTTAAGATATTTATTCAGGCTCACAAAGTGTGTAAATGGAACAATTTATGAGTGATAACAGATGGTTTCCATTGCTGCTTTTATTATTGAATTTGTTAATGTTGACCATGAAATATTCACATTTTGCTATAGTAAATCAACTACTGAATCAACAAGCTGCCAAACAGCAACTGTTTTTCTGATTCACTGCAAACTAATTGTACATTAAATGGTACAAGTTCTGAGCACATTTAGTCACATATACAAACAGTTATACATGCTTTATTATTTAAGTTAAAATGAAGTAGTCGTGCTATCTGTTTAAAGGACGAAAGCACTGAAACATCTATTGAACCGAAGTGCACAGCAGGTGAACAGTAAAGAAATGGAATCGTACTGACCGAACAGAGCATTTCTCTATTAAGACGTGACCATGTTCCATGCAAAGGGAGGGCAATGCTGATGCATCAGGCCATTAGCTTTACTTTGCTCTCCATTTTCCAGAGCGAACCCATTAAATCCAATCTCGCCTCTTGTCTGAACACTTCCCAAAGCCAGAGTGCTGTGAACACAGATGAATTCTGGGAAATGTCTCTCTCTCTACTTCACCAAAATGTCATCAACATGTGTGAACGCCACAAAAAGGATCATCGGCTTCAGCTCCAGAGTGGGCGGGGCATCACGGGGAGAGAACGTGCTTCATATGTGTATGTGTGTGTGTGCGCATGTGTGTGTGAGTGTGTATGTGCTTACATGTGAGCGTGTGCATGCATGTGCGTTGTGGTGGAGGGAGTGCATATTTGTGTATGTGTTGGTTTGCACATGCATGTACATGTCAGGTAGGAGGTGCGTGTGCGCGTGCCTGTGTGTGCGCACGCGTGTGTATGCGCTCCTGCCTTCATGTGCAGCGTGTCCATCGCTGTATGTAATCAAGCTTAGGGTTGCGGGTTGTTGGAAGGAATCAGAAACCTGTCAGTCCAGTCGTCTAATCGAGCGTGACACGGAGTGAGGGGTGAGGGCTTGACTTCTAAATAACAGAAGTGTGACACAGTGTCAGCAGTATCGCGGGCATAAGAGGCTTGTGTGTTTGCCTTATTATCAATGCGACGGGAAGGAGATTATGTGCATGAATGGGCCTGACTGATGTTGTTTTATTTGCGAGTATGAGTATGAGTATGCGTATGTGTGTGTGTGTGTGTGTGTGTGCACGCGCGCGTGAAATTCTGCGCATACATTCGAATGTGTGAGGATGTACGTGCGTGTGCATTAGTGCACAAGCGTGTATATGTGCGCATGTGCTCGTGTGTGCACGTGAGTATGTGTGATAAGCCTGTGTGTGCGTGCTCATGCATGCGTGCGTGTGTGTGTGTGTATGTGTGTTTGTGTGCATGTGCGCTTGGTTGTTTGCATAGTCTTCACAGTGACTGCACACTGTGCTGCTCGAGTCCGACCAGGAGGCACAAGCGGCAGGCTCAGCCACACTTAATTACATGCAATGCTAGCTCACTTCATTACCATGATATTCTATTCCTGTAACGTATGCAGATTTTGCTAGCAGTAGAAAGAGCCAAAAAAAAAAAAAAAAAAAAAAAAAAAAAAAAAAAAAACTTTCACATTTAAAAAGAAAACTGAGCCAATCGGAGCCCAAATCTCCAAGAAAAATGGAGGCTCTGCCAGGCCCACCCAATATCCTGAAGGCTATTCCGGGTAGGGCCTCCTTGAAGAGACGATTCTGCGATCGTGCCAATCAGGCTGATGCCTCCCCGCGATAGGCTACACCTGTCTTCTCCCCACCTTCCCCGCTCTCCTTCCTACCCCCCCCCCCCCTCCCCTTCCACGGCTCACAGCAGAGTTTCACAGATGGAATGATTCGAATGCGAGAAGGAGAAGAAGGAGAAAATGAACTGCACAGAGCGGTGGCAGAGGAGGGAAACAGAGACGTCAAAGACCGATGACGGAGAGCAGGGGAGCGTGGGAGAATGCTCGCATGTGCACATACGTGTTTGTGTGCATTTGTGTGCGCGCGCGCGTGCGTGCGCGTGTGTGAGTGTGCGCATGTGCGCCCATATGTTTGTGTGTGCATGAGTGTGGGTGTGTGTAGGGCCCCTCTGGGGACAAGCAGCCTATTCCTTTAAAGATTATGTAATATAAAACATAAAAAACGATAGGTCTCCTCAGTCAGAACCAATCAATGGGCAGTACTCTCTGTATCAGCAGGACACAGAGGAGGAGAGGAAGAGAAAAAGGGAGAGAGAGAGAGAGATAGAGACAGAGGGTTAGGGTACCACGCACAACTGACTGCAGCTATTTCTCAGGGAAACTGCAGTCTTATTGTGAAGGCCTGCCTTTGCTCAGGCAGAAGGGAAACATCGGTGCCGTTGTACAAGACGTTTCTCATCATCCTTCAGCCATTTGCAGAACTCCCTCAGTATCACGAGTAACTCTTCTTCCCTCCCTGGTTACTGTTGCTTGCCTCCACATCCTACCGTTTCACTTACATAATGACGTTATGGCAGCTTAAACGTGGCTGTAAACACAAGCCTAACTGCGTGGCACAGGTTTAAAAACCCAAACTGAAACGTGGAAAACAGAAGGAGCGAAAAGCCAATTTTTCAAACGCGAATATTCAAATATCTTACATGGCGGGTTTAGTTCAGGTAGCGGTTATGTAAGGAAATCTTCCGAGCTGTCCAAAATACGAACCGAACACTGGGCCAAAACGTTGGTGTAAGCAGCTGAAATATTTTAGCAAGACTGACTCTTCATTTACAACATGGAACCAACCTTTCACTGCTCAAAATCAAACCAATGAAACTGTCTGTATTAAATGTCATTTAAGCTAACTGGAAGAGGCTGACATGAAATGTGAAAATACAGTCACTCAAACAAGTTTGAGACAACACGACAGACTGACTTCACTTTTAAAATTTGAATAACATTAACCCTAACGGGTGCACACACACACACACACACACATTAGATCTTAGTTTTTATACCCTGCTATTAGATTGGTGATAACGGCTCACAGCATGTGTTAACATGTTTAAGTCTTAAGTATGATCTCATTTGGAAGAGCTGCAAGTAAATATATACACATATGTACACACATATATATATATATATATATTTATTACATTACATTACATTACAGGCATTCACATTTAGCAGACGCTCTTATCCAGAGCGACGTACACAACTTTTTTTACATAGCATTTTTACATTGTATCCATTTATACAGCTGGATATATACTGAAGCATTTTCGGTTAAGTACCTTGCTCAAGCGTACAACGGCAGTGTCCTACCCGGGAATCGAACCTGCGACCTTTCAGTTACAAGTCCAGTTCCTTACCCACTGTGCTACACTCTGTCCGCATATATATATATGTTATAGTGTGTGTGAGTGCATGTGGTATGCGTGGGTGTGTGTGTGTGGGTATGTGAGTGTGTGTGAGTGTGTATGGGCATTTGTGCATATATGCGTGCGTGTATGTGCGCATGGGTACCTGCAAATATGCATGTTTGGACATGCACGCATGTGTGTATGTGCATGATTATAAAAACTGAATCCAATTAAATGCTTGGGCCCCGAGTAGCTGGGATAAACAATATAAAGCCATTTATCTTATGGAATGAAATCGGTAACCTTTGACCCTCACCTGACAAATGAAATGCGGGAACCTGGTGATTTATTGCACGAGGTGAGTGTTTTTTTCCCCTGCTTCTCCAGAGAAGGCCAAATTTCAGCCCAACGCTACACACATCCTTCCCCAGGATTGTGAGCCTATGCCTGCTCTCACATCTTTCATTACATAAAATCCACTGGCCCAGCTGTGATCTGTGTGGCCCACCCCACCTCTACCCCCCACACGCGCTCGCTCTCACACAAACTGCACGTATAGACGGAGCTTTTCTAGAATTTCTGTGCATTCTGAGAGGGGTCATGTGACCACTGTTGTCACCTGACAGGAAACCACCCAAATAAGGAAAAATGATGCACGGCACAGGACTTAAAGGAACAATCCTCACTCTGTGACACAGCTCCGGCGATCACAGCCTTCCTTCACTGGAAGGAGCAGCAGGGACAGTTCGAGAAAGAGAGGCCAACCCTGCAGCTCCCCTCAGGTCCACAAACGCAGGAAAACAAAGCAGTTTGATCTTTTTCTGCCGAATTTCATCAACAGAGAACAACATGCTATTTTTGAGACTGTCGGTAAATTTGCAGATAGAATCCTAATGAGTACGGCTAAACTGCAGCGAGTCCCATTCTACGGCTAGTCTATGATAAAAATTGTAACTCCATCCCACACCAGCAGGTACTCCAACACACCTTCGGGCGAAGGGAAGCAGGGACAGGGCACTCAGGGGACTAAAAGCAAGTGCACTCAGGACCAGACCCCTGCCACGGTGTTCTCACACTCATCTCACAGATACATGGAGACAGAGAATAAGAGGAGCCGTGCCCGGGACTCCTATTAATAGGTCTGGTGGCAGCAAACAGCTGCTCCACCAAACACAGAGCATCCGACTGACAGACTAATGATAGGGGAGCTGGAGAGAGAGAGAGAGAGAGAGAAGAAGGCGAAAGGAAAAAGAGAAAGAGAAAGGAGGGGCAACAGAAAAAGAGGGGTGAAAGGAGAACGAAGAGGAAAAAGGAAGTTAGGGGAGGAGAGTCAGAGGGAGAGGAATGGAGAGGCGAGTGGTAAATAACACAGACAGGAGGAAGAGAAGGTGACGGACTGAAAGCAGGCGGAGAGAGGGAGAGCTGAGCAGAAGGGCTGTGTGTGACCTGATGCACTGAAAGGGAAAGAGCAGCGATGAAAAGAGAGGTAGGGGTCAGGAGGAGAAATGGCTCATTAGTGGAGTGAAGGAACACAAGGATCGGAGGGAGAGGGACAAGAGCCATGTGCTGCAGAACAGCAGGCAACAGGAGGGAGAGAGAGAGAGAGAGAGAGAGAGAGAGAGGAAGGGAAGGGGATAGAGAGAGGGGGGGAGGAGAGCGAGAGAGAGAGAGGAAATGTAGGAAAAATGCAATGACAGTGTATCACTGTGTGAGTGTGGTCACCTGAGCGTTCATATTCATAACTGTGCGCCTTGTGTAAAACGCATATCTATGGTTTCTGCACTGCCCATGAATTACACATCAGAAACAGGCTAAACACACACATGCACACACACACGCACAGGCACACGCACACCACAGCTCTGTACATGCAGCAGTGTACGTACACGTGCGTCTGCCTGCGAATATGTTTGTTCAACACGGAAAGGGAGAGAAAAAGAGAGCGAGTGAGGTGGAGAACGGTGGAGCGAGAGAGAGAGAGAGAGAGAGAGAGAGAGAGACTCGGTCTGTAGGGATGCAGGCAGGGGGAGGAATCTGGTTTCCATGGCGACGTGAGGAAGGCTGAGCGCTGGGTGTCCGCTCCAGCTCTGACTGCACTGCACCGCGCCGGGCCCTCGCCTCTCAGCTGCCTCGCTGCCTCCATCCTCCCCCACTCCCTCTCCCTGTCTCTCTCTATCTCTCTCTCTCACTCTTTCCCTCACTCTCCCCCACTCACTCCCTCCGTCTCTCTATCTCTCTCTTCTTCTTTCCCTTACTCACTCTATTTCCCTGAACCCCTCTCTCTCCTAATTTCTCTCTCCTCTTTCCCTCTCCCTCCATCTCTGTCTCTCTCTCTCGCTTCCTCCATCTCTCCCTCTTTCCCTCTCTCGCTCTCATCTCTCTATATATCCCTTGCTTTCTCGCTCTCTCTCACTCCCTCTCTCTCTCTCTCTCACTCCCTCTCTCTCTGTCTCTCTCCCTCTTCCCCCTCTCTCTATCTGTCCATTCTTCCTCCTCTCTCCCTCCATCTTCCTTCCTCCTCCTAGGATGAGGGGAGGGGAGGGACTCTTTCGCTCTCTCTATCTCTCTTTCAGGCAGCGTGCGGCCGAGCCGGAGCCTCGCTGTAGGTTTATGCAGATGCAGGTGATGCTATCACACAAACGCCTTGGTCCCGCACACCCCGCCGGCTCCCCGCACCCCCGGCCCAGCCCCCCCCGCCCCCTCGCTCCCTCGCCCCCCCCATCGTCAATTCAGGCGCCTGCGGGCGTGGCGCCGCGGCTGCTGCTGGGCGTTCTGTGATTGGGGGAGGCGTGTGAGAATGCGGGGCTGCGATGTGAGGGGGAGGAGCCAGGCCGGTATCAGTGTGAGCCCCTCTGTCAGAGAGCGTTTCGCGGGGAAGGTGTGCAGCTGCAAGCTTCCCATCATTCCCTCTGCTTGGGCATATATACACGAGCATGGCTCCAGGCCAGTGGCTCCCAATCAAATGAACTGGGCTAAAAAGGCACCCTTTCTCCATTATGAAATTAATATCAGACAACGAATGCGGCTAATACCGGAGATTTCAGAGGGATTTTGGAACACGCCATTTATCTGATTACACAAGCCAATTTATAAGCATTAGTACTTTGTGATTTTAGGTCCTGCCATCCCATTCTGTATTTTACCTTCTCAATAAAAACAGGTCACAGTGCAAATATGGTTCTCAAATGTGCTTGCGCACAAAATGAATTCCATGCGCAGATTTTTGTTTTTATGACTGATTCATATGAATTAGTAGCAGATTAACAGCACATACTGAACATAGCAGTCCATGGACTGAAGTTCAGTATTAAATCTGTCCCTCCAACACCACAGTAGGGTAACACATGCAAGGGATTAACGGCTACTCGGATAGAGCTCTTGTGTAAAACGCCCTCCTACATGTACAACAACAAATTAGCCTCCTACCAAAATGAAATTATAAAAAAATGCTAAATTAAAAAAAAATGTGTTCTATATAAACAGCATCCATAATTTTTAGAACTATTTTTATAACATCACACAGAAAAGTATAGTTCTTTGGCGACAGTTCAGATTACTGTTTCTCGTTTTTTAAATTGTAGAAACAGTAAGAAGAGAGTACCAATGAGAGCACGGGGAAATAATACAAATTTTCACCTTCCTCAGTTTTGAATATTCGGGACCCTCCACTCACCTGGGGCGGCTCCACGTGGGAAAGGCTGACCACTCCACACACCCTCTCCACCTTCAGAGGGCTGGTGCTGCTGGTGACCTGCACGAGCGACACCCCCTCTTCTTTCTGCGAGACATACAAACCAGATCGCACGCTGAAAAACACAGTTCTGGAAAAAAAGTGACACCACCCAATATGTTTTTTAAGAAGAATTGGGATCACTTAACCATTAACTTCTGAACCCTTCCTAAGCAAAGACATTGTTTTTTTTAAAATTACAAAACACTGTGTATTTTTAGCATTTTGGCCATTGTCGTGTTCTGAATGACAATGTTTTTGTTTGGAATTTAAATCAATAGTTTATGAAAGAACATCAAAAGTTTTATGCAGACACATACCCATAAACTGTGAAACTGAAAATTTGAAATGGCCTCTTAATTTTTTCAGAGCTGTATATTATTAGTTTTGCTGTTGTTATTGCTGTTGTGGTATTATTAACCATTATTTCACAAGGCAGGTCAACCAGGAACTCATTGTTATAAGGCCCAGTATAGAGTTTTTGGGGAATCAGACCAAGACACCAAGGCTAACACCCCTACTCCTAAGTGCCATAGGATCTTGATTTAATGCAGAAATGCACAACAAGGATCGATCAGTTTCAGGCTTTTGTGCCAACTTCTGCTCCGAATTATTGAATTAGCTCAGTCGTATTGGGATCTGACATTTGCATAAGCACCAGCTACAGCTGCCGACTGCAAGTGTATCCTAAAGACTTTACTGCGCTCCAGTACGGGGCTAATCCACCATAGTTTACGGAACTGTTAAAAAAACGAAGGTAACTGACTGGAACAAAAACCAGCATGCAGAGTGGCCCACCATGACCACAGCTGTGCAACCCTGGTTTAACTTCTCACCTGAAGGAACAGCGTGTTCAAGCACAGGTGAGAATAGCTGGGAACAGCGCATCGCCAATGGCTGCGGTTCGAACACAGTCTGAATGAGCAGGAATTCAACCGATCAGCCGCTCTCTCCACTGACGATCTTATCCGCTTCTTAGCAACATGTTAACACCACGGAAAAACAGGGCCCCGTTAAACAGGGGAATCAGCAGCTACACAAACGCTCCAGACTCTAATTCACTTTGTAAAGCCCTTTGTAAAGATCTGTGCTTTGACAATAAATTGCGCAGCCATACATTCCACAAGCCTGAAACTATTAAAGTATCAGACAGAGGTACATTATGTACGATTGTGCACAAGAACCGGCACGGATCAGACTGTTTGTCGCCACACATTTTCACCACAAGAATACCAAACAGCAGTAAAAACACCGGCCGAACTCCGCTTTCCTCCGGCACACCGGCGCTTGTGTGAGTCTGACGTTCCATTCATCACCGCGTCTCACATTTAGACTCTATTTATAGCCTAATGGGATGCATTTAACAACTGAGCTCCTCGGAAATCTTTTAATATAAACGAGCAACTCAACTGCGAGATCAGAATGATTTCAGCTAGGGCGCTTCATGCGAATCCGGGTTCTAACGTTTCCCCTCCGTCTGATTTTTGTTTTCCAGGGGAGCGTGCCGTACGTACGGACCGTAGCCCCAAGAGCCGGTTATCTCAGAAACCGTCACGTTGGAGGAATCTGAAACGTTCGCGGAGGCCAAAAATATCCAAGCTGTAACACAACTGCCTGCGTCTCGTGCTTCGCTCCGCCACTTCCACTCAGCAAAAATAGAAGCGGAGAAGTTTCGAATGTGCAGCGTCATCTCGGAGGAGAACGGCAGCCGCGGCGCGAAGCCCTCGCTCGCCCGTGCGGCCGCGCTTTTGGGGCGCGCGGTGAAATCGCCATCGCAATCGCCGTGGCAGCGGGCAGCTGGCGGAGGCGACCTCCCCAACTTCCGCCAGCTTCGGTCCACCGGCGCCGCCGGGCGCCCGTTCCCATGCGTGCGGTGCAAACAGGAAACGCCGCGCTCGGAGAGGGAACGGAGCGCCGGTAGGACACCTCACGCGGGCGAAGGCGGCGGACGCCCGCGGGCAGAATCGCAGAGGACCCAGGACCCACCTGAAAGACGCCGCGGTCGGCTCTTCTGCCGCAGCTCACGCCGCACAGGCACCGAATGGGCAGCAGAGGGCAGACTCTGGAGCAGGCCATGGCTGGATGTGGGGCCACAGCGGGCTGGCCACTTTGTCTCCCGTCCTGTGGGTCAGTGCTCTGGGACGCTCACGCGGTGCGCACGGCGGTGCCCGCACCCTCTAGCCCTCTCCTCCCGAGACTCTGTGTATATATACACGCTCACGCCCCTGCTGGCCCGCGCTAATGGGGAGAGACTCCACGCCCTGCTGCGTCTACTACTGAGCGCACGGCGGCTGGAGACAGGCAACACAGCGGGTAACACACCCAGACGCAAAGTCACACACACGTACACACACACACACGCATGTATACATGCACACACAGACACACACACACACACACACGCATGTATACATGCACACACAGACACACACACACACACACGCATGTATACATGCACACACAGACACACACACACGCACATGTACGCGCACAAACACACACACACACGCATGTATACATGCACACACAGACACACACACACGCACATGTACGCGCACAAACACACACACACACGCATGTATACATGCACACACAGACACACACACACGCACATGTACGCGCACAAACACACACACACACGCATGTATACATGCACACACAGACACACACACACGCACATGTACGCGCACAAACACACACACACACGCATGTATACATGCACACACAGACACACACACACGCACATGTACGCGCACAAACACACACACACACGCACGCACACAGACATACACACACACACACACACACAGACACACACGCACGCCCATGTGCACACACACGCCTACAAACACACTGACATGCATGCACACACACACACACACAAATGCAGAATCTGACACACATGTCCAATGTCCAGGTACATACAGACACGCACAACTCATCTCACCCCTCTGACAGGAAACAGAAAGTGCTAATCTGGTTCTGAAGAACAAGGTCAGTGTGCAGCATCAGGGTGGAACATGTCCCTCTGCTCTCTGCAGCCACACTAGTGTGTCAGGACGACCGTAAGGAAGGACACGGAATACAGAGTAACCCATAATAGCACCACACCCCTGGCTATAAACTACCAGGTGGTGGTCAAATTATACGTGTGCCACATTTATTTGAAATATGTCAAATACAAAGACATAAAAGCATATTTCCCCATGGCAAAGCGTCACTTGAAATGAGGACGTACTGACTAAATGATAACGATCCACATAACATTGCCAGCTGTTGTCAACACATGGGTGCTTATCATGAAGAGTCTGCTGCAAGGACTTCTATATGCATCCTCCATATGCAAAACAGCGTGCGTTCACAATCTGAGCCCAACTCACAGATTCCGGTAAATTCGACAGAGGTCGATTTGCATAATAATGATGCAACAGAAATAAGCCCAACCCCACCCTGTAAAACACGCCCCCACCCCTTTCCCTCAAACGCAGCCTCTTCACAGGAGACAGACACCTCTGATACAGGATTCGTTCATTCTTTCATTCCTTACTCTTTTTTTTCCCTTTCCGCTGCAGGAAATTGTCGAATTGGTTGTCTTGTTTCACATAATTCCCGTCCTCCAATCAGGTGAGCGTGTGCTGAGACTCATAATGAACAATGAGGGGCCTCACTGGACATCCACGGCAATGAAGGCCAGAGCCAGAGTACATAATGTCCTTCCTCCTCCTCTTCCTCTTCAGCCAACGATGAAGCAAGGGTATGCTTTCTTCATAAAGTGTCTCATAGAAATACTAGGATCAGTTTAGCCTTTTTGCTCATAATGGGTAAAGCTGGGACATGGACAGGAGATACCTGATCCTAGATCAGAGAGCCAGATCCACAGCAGAAAGAAAAGTTGAAGAATGCGGGGGTGGGGGGGGGGGGTGTTGGCTGGTGTGATTCTGGACCATACATTAGCACTCATTTGTGAATGGGGGGGGGGGGTGTTGCACACTGTTCTAATGGCACCCCCACACTGCAGCCATATCCATTATAAATGGCGGGAACCACACATGCACTGAGACAAGCTGCTTATCATTCTCACAACATAAATAGCACTTTATTTCAGCTAACTGTCCCCAGTTGCGGTTAAACATGTTAAGTCATGGGGCAATGCATTCATGTGTGCTGAACACAATGGTGGTTTAATGTAGTGGGAAGTACAATGGAAGACTAGAGGAACAAAAGAGATGTTTTAGATGTACTATATTGACAAGACCCATGGATTTGACTAAAACGAACAACCATAAAAACAAAACAAAAAAAAATTGTTTTGGACGGCTGTATATCAATGCTGGGAACAAGACTGGATTTTGGCCAGCGCAAATGTGTAGGGTAAAAGTGTTTTCCATCTGATGTTGTGGATTTGTTCTCCATTTGTAACTATCACATTAAAAACCTCTTCACTTAGAAGAGAAGAGGCAACAGCTAGCACATTAGCAGGAGCTGGGCCTTGCTTTTCAAAATCCTGAGCATAAAACCAGACCAAAGAGTGTTCATGTAATGGCCCACAAAAAAACAGTCAGGCATCAAGTTCATCAACAGTCTAGCATAGCTGCAAGAAAAAGAAGATATGGCAGAACATTAAATCACGCAGGCCAGGTAGAACAGACACACCCATTCACTGAGCGGCCATTAACATCTAAACGACAACGTATTGATGCAACCCAGATAAAGGTGGCCATCCATCCTTCCATCCATTATCTACACCCACTTATTCCCGGTCAGGGTCGTGGGCAGTGCTGGAGCCTATCCCAGCATGCACTGCGTGAGAGGCAGGAATGCACCCTGGACAGGTCGCCAGTCTATTGCAGATAGATGGCCAAGGAGATCATGAATTCACCTTTCCTGCAGACAGTACCATCCTCACTGCATTGAGCCTTGGGGGTTCGCGCGGTATCCATGCATTCCCACTGGCAGCCATTTTGATCTGATCTGCATCCGTGCGTGTGCCGTGCTCATTCCATTCCCCTGCTCCGGTCTATGAATATTTTGAGCGGTGATGCGACTGTTGACACTTGTCATAAAAGGGCATGGTGACATCATCATTCGGATCACATTGAAGCACATGGTGTTACCACTGCTGGTTCTTTCCCAAAGTGACTCACGCACTAGAGTCTGTCTCAGTGTGCCTCTCTTCTCCTCCCTCTTTCCCAGTCAGTGGCATATATGCCCTCTCTCTCTCCCCTCTCTCTTTGTGCTCGGGTGGTGGGGGCGGAGAGGTGGGGTTGTGTGATTTCAAACTTTCAAAGAATCATTTTCTCCAAGGATATATATTTTTTTTTAAAGTAACACAAGAGATAAAAGGGTCATTGTCGGTCATGTGGATACCGTATTGTGTAATTTGAACTTAATACTTTTGTGAAGTACAGGAGGCACGGAAGAGGAACACAAAGCATGAATTTTCTTTCAGAAGTGACACACATTCCCACAGTATTTATTTTAAAAGAGAGGCAGGGTCTCTCCTTACCTCCCATCCCTTCTCCAGGTCGGACGCCCTCGTGTCCATTGCCTGCCCGTTCTCCGCGGTGTTCAGTTTCAGTGTCACTTCGTAGCACTCCTGAATATCTGAAAAGGAAAGTTTAAAAGATAACACATCCACAACAGTTCACCTCTGAGTGTTTATCTGATTTTATTATACTTGAACTTGCATTTTTGCTAACCGGTCTAAAATAAATAGGCACTTCACTCATTACATAATCAAATTCAAAGTGTCAGGTAACAGCACTTATAAATATTCATTTGAGCATGACAAAGAATGTAAAAATGCAAAGAATGAACACCTCTTACAGTGATTTAGTCCTCTGAATATACGCTATATGACCAAATGTTTCTGGACACCCCTTGGTCTGGGGCTGTTTTTCATGGTTAGAACTAGGCCCCACAGTTCCAGTAAAGGCAAATCAATGCAACAGCATACAATCACGTTCAAGACGACTCTGAACAACAGTTTGGGGAAGGCCCTTTCTTGCTTAAGCATGACAATGCTCTTCCCAGAAGGGTGGAGGTTTTTACAGCAGCAAAGGGTGGACCAACTCCATATGAATGCCCATAATTTTTAATGTTGTGTAAACAGTATCAAAACAAACTTTTAAAATTTGCCTCATACACTTATTCATTGCGTAAGGGTAATACGTAAAAAATATTTTTACCACATATACAATATAGCTATACAAGTGTATGTGCACATGTGTGTGTGTGCGCGTACATTATATCACACATACAAATGTAACTAAATAAGGTACAATTGGGAAAATATGTCTCTATGTAGTGAGAGAAGAGTATATAAACTGTTTAGAAGGACTGATCTAACTGTCCTTTATCATGTTTGCCTTTGTAACAGTAAACCTCATTATTTATTGTAAACAGTGCTGAATTCTCTTTTGTGACCTTCAGTCAAGCGGGATCCTCTTGAAATGACATCTCCTTTGTAGTTCAGAGTGGCTTTATTTAACATTAAAAAAGAAACTGAAAACAAGACCAAAAACGTGATCGAAGATTGAGATAACTTCTACCATGTGTGCCAGTCCCTTGAGCTTGCTGCTATTAATGGTATACAGACTGCCCAGTGGCCAAATAGAGTATGTTCACATTTTACAAGTTGCATGCTAAAAGTTTCAAAAAAGAAGCATTTGCTATATATTGCACGGTTAACTGCTGAAGCCTGTTGTACTGAATGAAAGTAGTCTGCACCGAGGCCCTCCCCATCACATCTAAGACAGAATTGAACACTGAGTGCAAAATGCTGAATTGGACACTGAGTGCAGAATGCTGAATTGGACGCTGAGTGCAGAATGCTGAATTGGACACTGAGTGCAGACTGCTAGGTTTGCAGGCTTCCTCTTCAGTGCTCTGTTCACTGTTGCCACCTGCAGGATGCCAAAGCTATCGCATGCACTCAAGAGTTCAGTAACACTGTCACTGTGAAGGGGGAGGGGGGTAGGGCACAGAGCATGTGAAATAAAACCTTTAAATATTATCTAGTGCCTGCACCCCCTTCCTGATATTAAAAAGTGAAAATGGAGGATTGACACCTTTTCTCCCTACACCTCACCTCTGTTTTCCCATTGTGTTATAACAGGTACCAAAGAAATAGGTGCTAGTCACCAGTTCACCCTAAAGCAAATAGCAACATTCACAGAATCTAGGGCCAATGTGGCCATCGCTGTTCCACTAAAAACAGCACTGCCAGGCTGCATTTTGCGTGCTTGTCTTTCCTAATGTGGTTACATTTTGAATTCCTGAGAGGGGTGCCCATGGTATAAAATAAGGGGGAGTTTCCTTCCAAAATGCTCAATTAGCAGACAGCTGTGCCCATTCGTCGGAATGCCGTAATACTGATCCTGCCCCCCCCCCCCCCCCCCCCAAACACACTGCTGTTCCGGAATCTTCCAGTACCGCATAAATGCACGCAATTAAAGCACGGCTGATCGTTTCAGTTATTCAAGAGTTTTCTCACTGTGTGTGGTAGGCGTATTCATAATCTAATAAAAAGTATTGTCAGTCCGTGCCATTGTGAAAGTTCCAGAACAAATCTCGAAATGAGTCCGAGGAAGAAAAAAAACGGGACTTGGTTCATGAGACCTCCTCCTGCTCTTCTGTTCCTCTCCTCCCTTCTTTTTCTATAATTTGCTTTCTATAGCACCCCACCCTCTCCCACTACACTCCTCCTCCTCTCTCTGGGGTTGTTATGCGCACTGGGTCTGTGGTTGGCCACTGTGGGGCGTCGCGTTGACAAGAACGCGGAGCGACAACCTTGCTGATGTCACGCACATGACCACATACGGCACTAAAGACACAAAGAGTCTGTTTTTGTTGGTGTGTGTGTGAGTGTGCGTGGGGTGTGTGTGTTCTTTTATTACTGCTTTTTACTTCTTAAAGGTACTGGAGTTTCTAAAAAGCTCAACCGCTTGTCACATCTTTTTTTTTTTAAAGAAAGAAAGCCGAGGTTTGGAGAAATGTGCATTCTGTGCATTTTTAATGAGTGAGCGCTTGAGGTGAAC
>NC_049203.1:60356834-60554334 GCF_013347855.1 Anguilla anguilla | reverse complement strand
GTGTGTACATGCCACTCAGGCCCTGCTCATTCTGAGTAAACCCATTCAAGTGAACAGCACTTTACTCCCTGCCCCTCTGAATCTACTTTAAGAGCTATATTTAGAACAACGGCTAGGAATGGAAGTTTCTGCTCGTTAGGATCAAACATTAAGCACAAAATGAGTCACTATTAAGGGGTTTTGTGAGAAGCACACAATTGTAATCCCCCAACCCCCCCTCCCCAAAAAAACAGCCCAGCCACGCTACTCCTGCCCCGTGTTGTGTGGAGAGCACCCACCCTCGCTCCCCCCACCTCTTCCCCACTGAGCATGTGTTTTTATGCTGGTGAACAAAAGGATGGGTCTGTAGTTAAGGTGACCTTTGTACTCATTTGAGCAAATATGCGGACAGCAAAATCATTCAGAATGTTCCCACAATGCATCAGTGGGACAGAGAACTCCCCTGCCCCCCCCCACGCTCAGGCTGGCTCATTACTGGCCTCTCACACAAACATAACCCAGTGCACTCTGACTCACACGCTGGCATGCAGGAGCACACATACCAGGCAGAGGACCAAGAGACCTGCACAGCCATCTTAGCTACCGCAGACATAAACCTCAACATACAGTAACAATCGGAGATGTGAGCCTATACACTGAAGCCAGGAAAGGACGAGGTCCATACAACAATGGCAGGCAACTAAATATAAACTTCCAGCTCTGCAATAATCATTCTTGAATCCTTTCTGAGAATTTATTCTGTCCGTGCTTTCTATTTCTAGTGACATGAACCCACCTTTTCTTAGAACTGGCACGGAACCTGATGTGTTCATCGTGCTAAACGAAAAAGACAGCACATGACGTACAATGGCTAAACCAAAAACAAAACACTGCGACACGTGCTTTTCATATTATTATTTTTCTCCCAACTGTTTTTCAGTATCACAGATCCACCATTTTGTTAACATAGTTGAGTCATCTGGCTGTCAGTTTTATCAGTAATGTACAGATCTACATATTTTACATCATTCTGCAATATCTTGTTTTTTTAATGTGCAATGATGTACGTCATACCATCTATCTTGGGACTACCAATGAAATGTAGCCTCTTGGCTAATTTGAGTGCAATGCATCGCATGCTTGTCATTAATGTTTTTAATTGTACACTGTCCCTGATAAAGACAGAAATAAAGAAGTGAGCATCAGAGAGTGCGTATCACACGTACGCCACGACCCATAATGCTATAGGTAGGGCTGCGGTTCCGCTGGAGCACATCCTCCGTGCCTGCTGGCAGTTGATTTCAAACACATGTTGGTGTGACCTCACCTGAACTCGGCCTCCCCTCTGCGCCCCGAGTATCTGTCTGAGAGAAATCAGGGTGCTCCCTTGACTTCTCCTCCCTGGACAGTGTCCTCCTGCTGAGGAGGAGGAGGAGGAGGAGGAGGAGGGCGGGGGCACGCCGTTTGCTTCTCCGCTCCTCTTCCCAGATCTCGGCCCCCGCACCGCCCCAGCATTCCTGCGCCAGTTTCCAGGCTCCAGGTGGAATGCCTGGAATCCTGAGCCGCTGAGGCGGGAACCGAAGCCCACCCCTCTCTTTCCTCGCCCGCGTCCGAACCGCCGTTAGCGCTGGTGCCGAGGCCCAGCCGCTAACCCCCCCGGGGGAGGCCCTGCCGCTAACCCCCCGGGGGAGGCCCAGCCGCTAACCCCCCGGGCGAGGCCCAGATGCACAGCCTGCCCGAGGCCCAGCCTCTCTCCCTCTGCGCGTGCGCAGTGCTCACGGGGGCCTCAGGCCTGCCGCTGGTTCTCCCGCCACGGCCCTCGCCCGGCCCGGCGCGGCGCGGTGCGGCACAGCAGGAGGCCGCCTAGCTCGTGGAGCTGAAGGCCAAAGGTCCCCAGCCAAGAGCACCAATCGCACGATTCGTGAAGCCCCAAGGGGGCAGTGTCACCTGCAGCGTGATATTTGCGTGCTCACTGGCTTCCCCGAACTCCCTTCAGGTGCACGGAATATGCACACCATGGGCTTCGTAACAAGGCAGTGCTACGACGGGGAGTCTTTTAATGGGGCAGGGCTCAATACTAGCATGTTTCCCCACAGAGCACATGTGCTCCTCAGGCAAAAGATTTACGGGCCCACCAATTCATCCCAGTTAGTAGATGAGCTCCAAAACTACTGTTTCCAGTTAGCACACATTCATTTTCAGGAGAAAAATGCTCCTAAAATGGGAGCAATGTAGAGCCCTGTGGGGCACTTATGGCCTCTACTGTTGACGCTTTAAGGAAAAAAAACTCCACAGGCACTGTATACTGTACCTCCAGGACCGTTTTGAGTTTTCAGTTCGAGTTTGATCCCCGTTTTTTAGTATGAATCGAAAAATGAAAAAGTGATGTAGATCATTTATTTCTGCAGTTCAAACTAAGTAATAAACAACAGAAGTAAACCGAGTCCCCTTTCGCTGCTCACGGGAGTTCTGGCCGGCCTCCGGGAGTCTGGCACCTCCAACGGGGCGGTTCTGCTACTCCCTGCACAATCTGCGGTAACACCCCCCACTTCCGCGCCGCTCTCTCTGACATCACAGCCCACTGGGCCCCCGAGGAGGCCACCCCCCCCCCCCCGGGGACTCCACACACCGCCCAACTGAGAAGCAGGGCAACAGCAGGAGTGGGACCCCCGGCAAACTTCATTAGGGCACTCACACGGTCATTAACGGGACCACAGAAGCATACGTTAATGGAACTAATTTGTTTTCTTTTGCAGTGCATAAAAAAAAAAAAAATTATAACAAGAGAGCTGGTGGCCACGGTATACTGGAAACTTCATCGTAGGGTTGGTTGCTTTTGACCTATGCTCTGGCTCTGCGGAGACAGATCAGCGATTCTAATGGATTTTTCAGATACAGTTAACAGTTAAGGGGGGTGTCCCAAATTTGAGGGAACCAAATCAACTCAAATCAGTCCATACAAGGGTTTAAAACGACCCTTTAGTGAGAAGAAATGCCCCCCCCCTTTCACCAACGTAACACAACGTAACGTAATCAGTGCTAATACAGTGTATTTCATCATGGATTCTATTTAGCATTTCAGGAATCTCAGTGCTTTCTTATGTCTGCTTATTTTCTACCATGTATCAGAGGTATGGATGAGGGCCCGCTCGCAAAGATTTCTAGTCAGGCAAATCATTTACAAGAGTGGAATCAGCTCCTTAGAAAACAACACATAATTTATTGTTATATTGACATAATAATTGATTACATTAAAAGAGAGATGATGTCAGACAGTGCACAGTCTGAAGGTGAAACAGCGAAAGAAGAAACGTATGCCAACTGCTTCATACATATGCCATTTCTGAGATAAAGTATTCATCAATTACATATTAGCCTGTTATTTTCACGTATATTAGGTTTATGGTTGAAGGCCTTATTATATACTATATGTGACAGTAAAATGGCTATGCAGTGTTCTTACTCAGACATCTCGATAAAGCACAGAATATTTAGCTCTTTTGCCTTGTGGAATTCCTCACTCTTCTGCTCTCAAAAAGAAAATGTATTTATTTATGTTTCTACAGGACCTGCTGTCTGTACATACAACTGTAAATGAGAGTGTAAACTCTTCCATTATTAGAGCATATTGGAGCCCATGGTGACGGCTCATAGAAGGGGTCTTCTCCCACAGAGACAGCCCAACAGGTTCTGTACATGGGAGTCCTACTGTATGACATCATGCTGACAGGCATGGGGAAAGCACTGTCAGTAATTCTGACACATGCAACAAAATTAGCATCATAACATTTCTTAGATATGCAGTGATCCACAGTGCTTATCATTGTGCTCCAAGATATTAGCCATGTGTGTGTGTTCATATTCTGAAAATGTATGTAAGAATCATATTTTTAGATATAATGTCTTCCTTAAAACCACTTCATCAGATTTTATCCGTCCCCAATGTTGGTAACTGATGTGTGGTATTACCAAAGTACTTCCTTGACTTATGACCCCTCTTGTAATTAGAAAAGATGTACATTGCATCTGTACCACAGTGTTTGAACTAAGAACCACCCAGGAGAACACACACACGGAATTAGCAAATATTAAACAGAACCATTAACTTAACTTAAGCCCATGACAATTAGGAAAACAAAATATTCAAATAATCACTGGCGGCAATGCCAAACCAACAGACATACATACAGTCTCACAAATATTATGGAATATTATCCCTGATTTACAGGCTGACTGAGTGACTGAATTATACTTAATTACCCATCATTCAGAAAAAGATAATACCACTGTAGCAAGAAGAAATAGCAAATCAAACATGCAAAAATATATTTTTGAAAACAATGGTTGAAGATATTCCAAATGCCTCAGGCAAATCTGGCAGCTCAACAATTAACTGGACGCTGCTATGGTAACCAAAAGAGTGCTGTCGTACCTGCAGCAGATAGCAGTGAATCGAGGCAGCGGCACACAAACGCGGGATTTACCTAGCAGGGCCTGGAACAGCTGGCTGCCCAAGATGGCCGAGACCTTCCCCACGCTGGTCCTGAGCCCCTGCTCCTCCGGGCTGGTGAGGCTGTCCTGGTACTGCTTCAGTAACCCCATCGCCCTCTCAGTGTCTGAGAGACAGAGGCACATAGTGTTACCCATACTTCTGGCACACACACACACACATATGCGCGTACACACACGCACGCACACACACACGCACACAAACGCAGACAAACACACGCACACACTCACATGGGAACACACACACATATGCACACAGACACAGACACACACACACACACACCTTAATTTGAAATAAATGAAATGAAATTTACCACACACAAACATGGACAAACACAGGGGTGTAGCACAAAATTCTGGGCCCTATACATAAGCAGTCTCTGTGGACCCCCTTCCTCTCTTGATCCATGTCTCTCACGCATCATTCCAGGCTTTTGGGTAATCAGTCCCACTTTTACCCCCACTACGATGCCCCTGCAAACACATATTCACATGCATATGCATGTACTTACAAACCCAATGGCGTAGACGCACACCAAGAAACTCATGCAGAAATACACTTACAAATGTCTAAGTGTGAGATCATATGTGTGCATTTGTATAAGTGTGTGTAGGTATACAAACTCAAACCTAAAGTAGTAAATATACTTTTAGCAATACACATTTCAACTTTAATATTACCAGGTGAATAACACGTTTTAATCTGATATGAAATGAACTGTGAATTGGAGGAGTTAGATCAGATCAGATCAGATATGGAGGGTCATCATTCGATTGACATCGAGATTTTTGTAACTTTAGATTGGAAGCAAATCATTTGTATGGTGATATGCAAATATCGCCGATCCTTAGCCTAATGTTGGCGGAAGAGCAGCTCTGCTGCGGTGTGTTTTCTGGACCAGGATTCCGTCACGTGCTCAACAGGTGAACAAGGTGGGAGGTAACGCGACTGGCGTGAGCATCCTTCTCCAATGTAATACTGCTCCACTGGTCTCGCGACCTCGTCTTTACACAGAACGCTCCATTGGCACGAAATAGGAGCTTTTAAATTATCCGTGGAAAAATGCATCCTGTTTCCCAAGTGGGTTCTCGCGACGAAGGTTTGATTCAAAACTTATGAGAGAGCAAATCACAGTACAACTTTGCAGTTGTTTGATATTCTATACGAACCATTATTTTTTCCAACCATTTGGCATTTTAAATACTGCCAAAAACATCCAAGTGAATTCGCTTGCAAAAGCCACCCCCTCACTTATTCGTTCATAGTTTTTTTCGTTCATTTGTTTCAAATTTAAGAATATCGAAATACTGAACTCGAATCAAAGTCATCCAAAACTCGAAATAGATACATATACACATCAATAAAAAATAACTTACCGTATTTGTGGACCATGGTACACAAAATTTGGACGGTGTACGGTAAATTCTTCTATCCTAAACAGAGTTACACGTAGTCCACAAAGCTGCGTTTAGCCATAAAGTCTTCAAAACTAAAAATAAAGTGTAAAACAGCTTCCGTTTTTCTCTTTAAAAGCGTGTTATAGTTTGTTGAACTAGGACCGCCGTGACGTTAACGTTGTTTTTCAAGGACAGAAAGTAAATTCGGGTCTGAGTAAACTTGTCCTCCTGACTGACCCTCCCAGTATCACGGAGCGGTTATTGCAGCGGCAGCTTGTGCTCCGCTTTGTTAATTGGAGCGAGGCACAACAGTGCACAGGCTCACGCGGCTTCCGTAAAGTGAAAGTGTTTGTGCGCCATCCCGGCGCACCCCGGACTGGGATGAGATTTTAATATGTAGCGAAGTTGGATCTAAAACGACTGAGAAACGTTGGAAACGGAGGGTTATTCCCCCTTCAGAGACTGCACTGACAAGCCATATCCAGGAGGTGGCTTGATCAGTTTAACACAAACACACACACGCACACGCACACGCATACACAGACATATGTGTTCACCTTTGTAAATGATACTACCACTACTAGTAGTATTGGTAGTAGTAGTAATTGTAGTAGTAGCTAATAATAATAATAATAATAATAATAATAATAATAATAATAGATAACTTCATAAAACAAACGGTAAAACGATTAAAAGATACCTATTCAAACTTCTAAATCAACCTTTTACATACATGAGTAACGCCTGCCACCCAGTGGACAGAAAGGTATTTTCTCGATTTTATTAAGATACACGCCTACAACCCACTTGCCAAGCACATTTGTATTCTTTCAGCACAAGTATAGTGTTTCTCATAATAAACCACTGAAGTGAATCGGCACATCTGCTGCTACTGCGATACATACAGTGTCTGGAGCCATCTGCTAAAAAAAACATCTCAGTGAACTCATATTTGTCTATGGAAGGTTGGTGTGCGTGTGTGTGCATGCATGTGTCCGTGTGTGTGTAGCTTTCATTCTATATCTCGCCAGCACATCTCCCTCCTCATGTTTGCAAGTCCATGCAAATTCCTTGATAGTAGCATGGAGAGCTAAGACAGTGTTTCTTCAGTATGTATGTTGACACCACCCAAACTGGCCTTTTTTATTAGGCCTTCTGTTGGTGAAGTGCATGAAAAGAAAACAGATTCATGTGGTCCAGCATCTACTGTGCTTGCAATAACAACAAATAAGTTATCAGCTACCAACTGCGTTAAACAAAGCAATCCCAAACGGACTTTAGATAGATCTAGGTAAACATTTTGAGACTGAAAAGTAGAATTTCATGTGTCTATAAACCTCCTTGTTCCATGGTAAGTGGTAAGTATATGAGTAATATATAGCAGGTATGCACATAGCAATTATATGAATATAGTGACCTACTGTACAGTACCTGAAAATAAAGGAGGAAATATAGCAGTTCAGGATACCCATTAAAACCACAGTGCGTATGGACCCCCAAAAAATCTACAAAGCAGAAAATTAGACAGCTGTGAAGTTTAAGCACATTGTTCCAATGTTACAAAATCCACAATTATATCCTGAAAAGTCAAAATAATGACACATTACAAAGCAGCTACAGCCACATTCCTGTACAATGTTATTTTTGTTACAAGTGTATGAGTCATCCAGTTTTTAAATGAGCATAAAATACAGTTTCCCATATTTATGATCTGTGAAGTGCTGTCGCTAGGGAGCAGTTCACAGATCTCACAATGAAAAAGAGAAAAACATCCAGCCATACTGTATTCACACTGAAATGCCAGCATTTCAGGTTTTGCTGCATTCATACGGTACATAAAATGATTTCAGTTCTCAACAAATATAAAACAATCATGCATAGGACAAATAAGCTAAAATCAGATAAAAAATTATACCCGCACATTTTTTATATCTTCAAAAACTTTGACATTATAAAAAATATTTTTGTGCTTTTACATTCATTATTCAAAAAAGCTGAAAAAATAAAGAACAAATCTATGAAATAATTTTATTGCCCCTCTATCCTTTATCTCATTCTAATATTTTTATTAGACTGGAGACAGTGATACTGCAATGTGCCACTTGATTCAATAGAGGGCAGCACCGGACAAGTGTAGCCTTTCACATATTACGCTTCACATATTTATGAAATGATTCACAATCAGAGGGACATTCAGTGCCACCATTAACCCACGCACATCAGATCCATTTTAGCTTTCATATCAGTTCAGAGTGCGCTTTTGCCACAAATACCACCCATGCGATCTTCAAAAGGCAGAAAAAACCCACAACCATTCATGTGGCAAATCTAATTAGACAAGAAGGGGTGTAATTCCATCTGATTCCAGCCAGTAGTTTTTCTCCCAAGTTCTCGATTCCTGTGAAGAAACAGACTGGAGTTATTCTTTCACGCACCGCACAAACTGAAACCAAGTCTTCAATTAACTGCTGTAAACCGGTACCCAGAATTAAGTACTCACTGCAATGAGCAAATGCATGATGTGAAACCACAGGAATAATTTGAGGCCTTTGCTAAGATTACTATTAGGCAGGAAAATTGAAAGGTACGGGGCCTGTAATGGAGGTGTGGATTAAGATGCAATTGAAGTTATGAGCTGGCCACAAAGCTAACACAAAACTATTCACATTAGGCTGTGAGATCATGTTGCAAATGTTTTCCAAAGCAGTCGTAGAGAGTATTCATTGGTCCAAACAATTTTCGCCAAAATCACAGGGAAAAATTCCAGGTACAGTATGCTGTGTAAAAATATCCTCTGATGGGTTTCATACAGTCACATACGCATACATAAATCACACTGGATGTAACATGCCAAACATAACATCATGACAAGAACAGGCCATTCAGCCCATCAGTGCTCACCATTTTTCAACCACTAAAGGTCACCTTGTGCTCACAGTTTACTTACAAACTGAGTAATATCTAGTACCCTGTAAAAGACATGGTTCCACTGGGGCTCGAACCCAAGACCTTCTGCGTGTAAAGCAGACGTGATAACCACTACACTATGGAACCTGTTGAGAGGCCTAAGCTTTCAGGAATAGTTGAAAGGTAAGAAATGAACCTAAGTAAGATTTGCAAAACATGAAAATTATCCTTCAATATATACATATTTTTAAATTAGAACAAATTGAATAACTTTGCAAAAAAATTCCTGTAATGTTCCTTGGGAGTTAAGAGTAATGTTCCAGTGACAAGAAAACTACACATGGGACCATTTATGCAAACCTAATGGGAATGTTCTGGAAACAAATAATTGCTAGCTAGGCATCAGAATCACCATACTTAAATTCCATTAATAAACCTTTGACACCAAATTGCAACCAAGCTGTATGAGCTCGCTCGGAAAACATGTAACAGCATTATTATAAATGCTACTTTGGATAATAAATGCTTCCAGACCATGTTAAGATCATGCCAGTAAATAATACAATGTGAAAGAAAATACAGTATATTAGTAAATAAATTTAATATACGTTGTATGTTTAGTACTGGACCATAATCAGATATTTCAAGATTTTGAAATTATCTTTCCAAAAAGTACTTTTTTTTTTTTTACTAATACTGTAATATACTGTAGCAAGACTGTTGGACATTATAGGTGTACATGAACTCAACTTTCGAATAATCCTATAAATCAGAATAAATTACAAGGAATTTTTATTGAAAACATCAGCCAAAAGAATGATTAAAGCCCAATTTTTCTGTGACTTACACCGATTACTTCTTAAAAAAAATTAAATTAACCGTGGATAAACACATTTCCAGTTCTTAATTAAACTATTTTCTAAACAGCTGAACAAAATTATGACAACCACCCACCTTTGCAAGAGACAGATTACCATCATCATCACCAATGATCCCACATCCACACAGATCCATATAATTTTGTATGTAGAAGGAGACTGAAACACAAACAAATGTGCACACACACAAACACACACATACACACGCACATTCGCGTACGCATACACATGCACACACACACACACACACATACACGCGTGCACCCACGCACACACGTACACACACATTAATTTTATTGTACTTTGAATAACTACTACTAAGCAACAATCAATTTAGATCAAAGAAACCAGGTGAGATGAGTTAACTGTGCAATGCACTGCTTTAATTGATAAATTAAGAAGTGTTAAAAGTGTTAAGTAACAATGAAATCCACGAGACCCCGTGGCTCCTTCCAGGATGAAAGACAGAGACCTTGTCCATGAGCCTTTCATTAAATGCATTTTTTAGCTGACCAGGGGGTTTACAATGAAGGGTCAAGCTGTTTTCGGATTCCTCTTTTTTAAAAAGAAACTTTTTTAAGTTGCATAATTAGCTCGAATGTATATTTGATCCGACATATTTTATTTTAATTACGAGTAACGGCAGCAGATTTCACACGTATCCTCGTTGAAACTGTTTCACAGTGGCCCAATATGAGAGTGAAGCGCTTGTGTATACCGTGGCAGAATATGCATTGCTCTTCTCTGAACAGAGCCGTGCATTGCTGGGGTAGGTAAAAAGGCGGCGTTACTGGCGGCTCTCGGCCGCGTGCGCGCAGCGGGCGGACCCTCACCATTCGCCAAACGGGCTCAGTCATGGCGCTGAAGCGGTGGCACGCGTTGGTGGTGACGGAGCTGGCCCCAGAGCACCACAGCAGCGAGAAGAGCCAGGGCTCGTTCACCACCCACAGGTTCACAGACACGTTCCTGCTTCGGAGCTCCCTGTTAAAGACGCACGCACGCGCACGCCCAGCGCCGTGTCATCACCGACACCGTAAAAAGTCACGACATCGTTATGACATCACAACAGCCCTCCCCTCTGCAGGGCGGCACCTGCGCACTGAAGTGGAGCGCCTTTTCAGCGGCATGGACACCAAACAAAAATGCCAAAACTATGCAAAATATGGCATGGATTGATCAAAGCTTTAGACCCCCTCCTCTCTCCCATCCTTAGTAAGAAAGTCACCCCTGGTATTCTTTATAGCTGTCGTTCTCAAACAAACTGCAGTTTGTCAATCAGTTCATCAATCTGACTGCCTAAATATGACTATACAGCTGCACGGACCTCAAAGTCAAATCCCGGAGGGCAACAGTGACTATGTCTATATGTACACAGTATTGGTCCTTGTCAAGATGACGATAATATTCCAAATAAGCTTTTTAAATGAGTCAAGAAACATAAGAGCTGCAAATATTCCTATCCACAATCTGCCTTTCAAAAAGCTTTTTGGGCTTGCTACGAGGGTAAGCTAGACTGGGAATTACGATCCATGATTTTGAATAATATTCAGTTCAATATTTGCTCAGAATCCAGTCTGCTGTGACACTCACTGTATTTTCCCAGAATTCAGCGCGTTGTAATTCACATTCAGCTGGTCCCCGCTTTCGTTGAGCATTGTGGGTATGCTGGCGTAGACGTGCCGAAACCCAGGCGCCATCTTCTTAACCTCGTCCCTGTGTGCGCCGGGCAGCCATAGCACCTAGGTTGGAGCACCACAGAACACCACGTTAAAACCGTCCTCACCCCCAAACAGCCCTTTATCTCTGTTTCTGCACCACTCTATGCTTCCTTCAGCGGTTTCCCCAGTTTTGACCAGGGTACTGCAGGACAGTGGGTTTTTCTCTTGTGACTCACTTTAACCAAATGGTTCACTCACACTTCCCATTAAATAATAACGAAGGAACAATAAATCTAACTATGAAACTAATTGTATTAATTGCTTTAGGGGATAAATAGTTTGTCGTGGCTAACATAAACATCTATGAAACACCTTCAAGTAAAATCCAAGCACTTAAAGTCAAAAGCTTTACTTTAAAAATAAAGCATTTTTTCACTGCCTGGTTAAATGGGTGTAAACTATTAAGGCAAACCATTTATCTGGGTGGTAGCCTCCACTTTGAAATCCATTGCCATTGGACAGGACACAACATGAAAAAGATCCTCCCCCAAAAAACATTTCCTTCTCTTTCTATGTTCCTTGATTCTTTTTCGCTATCACCATCACAAATTAGACCGTGGCTGACTCTGGATGAGCCTCGGCCTGTGGCTGATTCTGGATGAGCCTCGGCCTGTGGCTGATTCTGGATGAGCCTCGGCCCGTGGCTGATTCTGGATGAGCCTCACTCTATGGCTGATTCTGAATGAGCCTCGGCCCGTGGCTGATTCTGGATGAGCCTCGGCCCGTGGCTGATTCTGGATGAGCCTCGGCCTGTGGCTGATTCTGGATGAGCCTCAGTCTATGGCTGATTCTGTATGAGCCTCAGTCTGTGGCTGATTCTGGATGAGCCTCAGTCTGTGGCTGATTCTGGATGAGCCTCAGTCTCTGGCTGATTCTGGATGAGCCTCAGTCTGTGGCTGATTCTGGATGAGCCTCGGCCTGTGGCTGATTCTGGATGAGCCTCGGCCTGTGGCTGATTCTGGATGAGCCTCAGTCTATGGCTGATTCTGTATGAGCCTCGGCCTGTGGCTGATTCTGGATGAGCCTCAGTCTATGGCTGATTTTGGATGAGCCTCAGTTTATGGCTGATTCTGGATGAGCCTCAGTCTATGGCTGATTCTGGATGAGCTTCAGTCTATGGCTGATTCTGGATGAGCCTCAGTCTATGGCTGATTCTGGATGAGCCTCAGTCTGTGGCTGATTCTGGATGAGCCTCAGCCTGTGGCTGATTCTGGATGAGCCTCAGTCTGTGGCTGATTCTGGATGAGCCTCGGCCTGTGGCTGATTCTGGATGAGCCTCGGCCTGTGGCTGATTCTGGATGAGCCTCGGCCTGTGGCTGATTCTGGATGAGCCTCAGTCTGTGGCTGACTCTGGATGAGCCTCAGTCTATGGCTGATTCTGCACTCACCAGGTCAGGAGAGATGTTGGATCTGAGGATGGCCTCCACCGTGCGGCGCGTGTCGTTAATGTCCTTCCGGTCGGACTTCATGTCGAAGACGAGGGAGACATTGTTCTGTTTGGCCAGCTCAAGCAGCTCGGCGAGGGCGGGGATGCTCTGGTTCTGGGCCTCCGCCACCTCCCGCTCAGAGAGGGAGGAGGCTGTGCCGAAGGGGTCGCTCTGCAACGCGCACACCATCACATTACACTGCAGGCATTTAGCAGAGGCTCTTATCCAGAGCGACTTACACAGCTTTCTCACATAGAATTTACATTGCATCCATTTACACAGCTGGATGCGTACTGAAGCAATGCAGGTTAGGTACCTTGCTCAAGGGTACAACGGCAGTGTCCTACCGGGTAATCGAACCCACGACCTTCAGGTTACGCTCAAACAGACACACCCCCGTCCATCAGTCGCATGCTCAAACACGCACACCCCCGTCCATCATCTTTTGTCAATATGTATGTGATAATTGCTTCATAAGTTCATTTTGTTTGGGGAAAGTACATTGTACAAGCCCCTTTGGGGTTTTTTTTTTTTTTTTTACTTTCTCTGCACCTTTTTTTATCGCTAAGTTTAAGTTTACGTTTAAGTTTGCTGCTTTTAAATTGTGTTCCTGTGCAAAATTGAAAATTTTAAAATTCAAAAATGAATGAAAAAAATAAACCGGAGTACAGTATGACTCCCTGTGAACCATTCCTCTCCTGGAGGCAGGGCCTCACCTTGATGAACCAGTTTCCTGCGTTCAGCGCCTGCAGCTGCTTCCAGGTGAGCTGGGAGCTGCTATTGTAGTCCTTGTCCTTGTAAACCTCATTCACGTTAGTCGTTCTCCGTAGGAACTGGCCCTTGTAGTCGTGCAAGAGGAATGGGACGCCGTCCATGCTGGATTGAGAGATGCCATTGATTTGATCATGTGGCACAAGCAGCTTATTGTGATGTGACAGTAAGTTTCAGTATGGCTGGGTAACATTCAGTTAGTTCCTCATCCAACGGCAAGATAACAATTATGGTGAGAATGTTCCCTTGAATTCCAGACTGCAGAATGCATTTGTTGTTGCAAATAGTTTTTGTCAAGGTCACAGAAAGCAACACTCCAGGCATAACAAACGTTACACTGTGCAGGAGGGTACATTTTAAGAATGTAAAAAATATAGCTACTGAAATGCCAGACTCATTGGCAGTTTTCCCAATAAAATGAACACGAATGACTATCCACAACTCAAACTGGAATGAGGAAACTGAGCCACATTCTAGTGTTAGTTACAATGTTCCTCGTGTGTCTGGAACACAGAGTTTCAGAAACATCCAGGAAGCCAGACACAATTACGTGCTGCGAAAACCGTGAGCCTCACTTGCATTCATTGAGGAAGTTTACCCTCACTCTGTCCCTACACTTAAATGTTTTGGGAACCAAAAGCTGGTAACTTGTCTCCACTGCTAACCAACTGTCCTACCTGAGCTGCACATCTGTTTCAAAGGCAAGCGGCTCACACTTCAAGCTCCGCCTGAATGACATCATGGTGTTCTCTGGAGCCAGCTGAGACAGAACATGGAACAAAAATAAGTGGCATAGACAAGCAAGCTTCCAATATTTTCCATCTGACGGTGAAATAAAAAAAACTTGTTTGTCAATAAACTGAAATTTTCATCCTACACTGTGCACTGTAAATCTCTCATAATTCCACAACTAAATAAACTGGTTGAAAAATGGGACTAAGACACAATTTGGTGTTAGTAAATTAAAAACGTAACAGCGTTTTAATGTTCCTGAGAATTCCATCTGCCCCCCCCCCCCACCCCGAACCATTTAATGCTCATTTCAAATACAAATCATCCACGTGTTAAAATAAGTAATACTTCGGCACAGAACAGCTCTATGTGCCCCTGAAAATGTACCAAGGAGACCCAGAGAGAATCAGGCAGTGTCTTCATTAGCTGGAGGGTGGAGGTTTAGGGGTGAAGGGTGAAAGAGGAAGCGGAGGCCCACTCACCATGGGAGCTCCACGGTGGCCAATGAGACGAGGTTTTGGGGGGCACTTTTCCACCAGGCAGGGGGAGGTGATGAAGAGGGGGCAGAGGAAGATTACAATGGACACCACCACAAAGACCAGCAGGGTGACCATCCTGGACACTGATGAGAACGGACAGCCACACAGACACAGTCACCATGGGATGAACACAGCACACTCACAGACATAACCATGAGGAGAAACCTCCATTTAGCTGCATTACACACACCATTGCTACTGTCTGCAGCAAAACACAAAGAGAGAACAGGTAGCATTCATGTCCAGTCCTGTGGACATTCTTGTAACATGTAATTAACGTTCCTGAGATCGGGACGAGTGCTCCCTGTATAAGCCACTAATGCAGAATGAGCATTAACGCAGCGCTCTGGTCTACTGAGCCTTATAAGCTGTGCTGACCTGCACTCTGTGTCCTGAAGACTCTCTGGAAGACAAGCCAGCTGAGGAGAGTCAGAGCGCCAACTCCACCCAGCTGTAGGAAGGGAGCCGTGGCCTGGGAGAAACACCAATACACACACACACACACACACACACATACATAAGTACACATATACACACACACACACACACACACACATATACACACACATATACACACAAATATGCACTTACACATACATAATTACACATATACATACTAATATACACACACACACACACACAAATACATGTTTACACAAACACACACACACACACACACACACATACACACAAATACACACACACACATATACACACATACACAAATACATACAAACCTAAGTACACATATACACACAAAATACATACACACACATATACACACAAATACGCACATACACACATACATAATTACACATATACACACTAATACACGCACACACGCACACAAATACACATTTACACAAATAAATATACACACACGTACATATACACACATATATACAAATACACACATACACCACATGGCCAAAAGTATGTAGACACCCGAGCAACACATCCATATGTGCTTGTTGAACATCTCATTCAAAATCCATGGGCATTAATATGGAGTTGATTTCCCCTTTGCTGCTATAACAGCCTTCACTCTTCTGGGAAGGCTTTCCACTAGATTTTGGAACATGTTTGCATGGATTTGCTACCATTCAGCCACAAGAGCATTAGTGAGGTTGGGCACTGATGTTGGGTGACAAGGCCAAGCTTGCAGTTGCCATTCCAATTCATCCCAAAGGTGTTAGATGGGGTTGAGGTACAGGCTCTGTGAAGGCCAGTCAAGTTCTTCCACACAAAACTCAGCAAACCATTTTTTTATGGACATTGCTTTGTGCACAGGGGCATTGTCATGCTGAAGCAGAAAAGGGACTTTCTCAAACAGTTGCCCTAAAGTTGGAAGCACACAATTCTCTAGAATATAATTTCATGAGGTAGCATATAGATTTCTCTTCTCTGCACCTAAGGGGCCAAGCCCAAACTATGAAAAACAGTCCCAGACCATTACTGTTGACCGGGGCTGCTATAGCAGGGCAGAAATGAGAAGAACTGACTTGTTGGAATGGTGGCATACCATGACAGTGCCACGTTAAATGTCACTGAGCTCTTCAGTATGACCTGTTTTAATATCAATGTTTGTCCATGGAGAATGCATGGCTGCTTGTTGATTTTATGCACCTGCTAGCAATGGGTGTGGCTGAAGTAGCCAAACCCACTAATTAAAAGGGGTGTTCACATACTTTTGGCCATGTAGTGTATATACACAAATACACACACATATATATATATATACAAATACACACATACACATGCGCACATGCAGACATATTTAACAAAAATACTCATGCACACATGTACATAGTATACACCCATATATGCAAATACACACATATATACACAGATACACGCATACACATGAGCACATGCACATATGTACACAAATACACATATACACATACACATGACATGGAAGATTGCCCATGCACACACACACACACACACAGCACCAAACTCGCTAATAATACTGTACCGAGTCAAACTATCAGCCCCCAGAGATGCCACAATATACCCTGGCACAAACAAAGACATACCACACACCATGCACACGCTCCATCTTGTTAGATGCCACAGGTGGCATGCACCCACACGCACAATGGCAAGTAAGTAATGACCTGGCCCCGTGGAGGCCCTACTTGCATACCTGCAGCGACAGACGCACTGTGGCCCACTCGCTTCTCCATGCCATGCATATCCCAGCAATCCCCGCGGCGATGATGAACAGCGCCAAGAACAACAGGACCTGGCCCCGGGGCAAAACGGCAGATCCTGTTACACCTCGACTGCACACGGCACGCCGCACTTTCACAAACACACTCAGGAACAGGAACGAGGCATTCATGCCCGCGATCGAGATCACAGGCTGCGCTGCTGCTCGATGCTTTGGTTACGACATGCCTTACGAACATAAGTTCTTAGCACTGTATATTTATTTTTCACTTTACCTTTACTTGACTTTTGTTTTTGTTCCTTGCACCTTTACATAATTAAAAATAAAATATTTTTACATCCCACTTTGAGTGCAATTTTGAGTTATGAATAATATTATCATTAAGCTCTCTGCCTCAGACAATTATGACCTGATATCAGTATTTCCTGATTAATCTGTAGCACTTAGAAATAATGACATCAAAAGAAAACAATGAAGATTTAATGGGGGGAACAGGAAGAGTCATGGCAGTGCAGTGTGGACACCCTACCTTGTGCAGCCAGTGCAGGTCCAACGGTTCTCTCAGGGCAACTTGAAACAGTGCGAACAGCTGAAATTACACCAGCTTTAGCTACATGAACATGTTGATATCATACTGATTATAGCAAACGATACAGTCGTAGCTAATGGATAATAATAATGCATACACATCTCTCCTTCCTCTCTTACCTCCACCTTTTCTCTTTCTCCCTTTTGCTCTCTCATTCTCACTCACCAGCAGCAGGCAGCAGTAGCTTGCCAGAACAGCAGAAATGATGACGACCACCATGAACCAGTTAACCCATGGCTTCCATTTGGTGAAGGCCTTCCTGTTGGAGAGAGAAATGTAGTCAGTAGTCGGTAGAAATACTCTAAAAGTGATTCACTAGTTTGAGCCAATCATTTTGTGCTGCCATTTTGTGAATGACACCTTTTTGTAGTTCCGCTCATTATCAGCTTCATTAAAACTCACTCTCCCATCATACTGACGAACTTACCTCACGCTGTTCTGTCCCAGTGCAAGAACGCCGTTCCACAAATCAGTAGCACACACATTATATTTAAAATAAATAAATATGTCCCAGCCCCGCTAAAACCTGTGGTCTCAGCAAACACCTCGGAATCTAATGAGGTAATCCAAGAAGAGTTAAAACAGAATCCAGAGCAGGTGGAAACCTGGCAAATGACATTTAATATAGCAAAGTTATACGCAAGGGAAATTAAAATTTACGGGAAGAGCAAATTCAGAATTTGTGTGCAAGCGTGCGCATGTACACTTAACTCACCAGTTGACATCATCGCGGTCATTGAAAGCAGCCGCACAGACATACATCCAGAACAAGGCCAGTAGAGACACCAGGGAAACGATGGAGAACCAGCAACACACACACTGTCAGGGAGAGACAGCACAGGGCAAGGGTCAGAGGGGAGAGGTCAAAGGGGAGCTGAAAAATCTTCACCCTGGAGCTGGCAGTAGTTTGGTAAATGTGGAGTGCATCAATGCCATACATACACTATATGACCAGAAGTATCTGGACACCCCTCGGTCTGGGGCTTTTTTCATGCATTTATAATTTATTTTTCCATGGTTGCATATATAAATGGACTGCATTTATATAGCACTTTTATCCAAAGCGCTTCACAATTGATGCCTCTCATTCACCCATTCGCACACGCCAACGATGAAAGGCTGCCATGCAAGGTACCAATCAGCTCGTTGGGAGCAATTAGGGGTTAGGTGTCTTGCTCAGGGACACTTCGACACGCCCAGGGCGGGGGATCGAATCGGAAACCGTCCAACTGCCAGACAACCGCTCTTACCTCCTGAGCTATGTCGCCCCATAGGTTTGTTCCAGTGAAGGCAAATCTTAATACTGCATATAATCACATTCTAGAAGATTCTGTGCCTCCCCAACAGTTTGGGGAAGGCCCTGTCCTGTTTCAGCACGACAATGCCCCCGGGCACACTTCAAGGTCCAGATAGAAATGGTTTTGTCGAGGATGGTGTGGAAGAACTTGACTGGCCCACACAGAGCCACCTCAACCCCATCCACCATTTTGTGATCAATTGGAAAGCCAACTGAGAGCCCGGCCTAATCATCCAATCAGTGCCCAACATTTCAAATGCTCTTCTGGCTGAATGGAAGAAAATCCCTGCAGCAATGCTCCAACATCTAACATAATGCCTTCCCAGAAGAGTGGAGTTTGTTACAGCAGCACAGGGTGGACAAACTCCATATTAATGCCCATGATTATGGATGAGATGTTGGATGTCAGGTGTCATGAAGTAGCTGTAACTGTCAAATGTATCACTGTCAATGAAGTCCTCACATGCAATCAATCTGTAATTCTGTCAGTAATATACAGCTCTTTCTACAACCACATTGTACAGAGAGTGAAAACGGCCACACCCCTATTTTGGCACACATATTACACACTCATTTGCAGAAAAACAGCACATAACTACAGTGCTACAGGAACCTGGTCAGGTATGTTGTCATGTCTGGACAGGAAAAAGCTGACAGTGGACAGACCCTACTTGCAGCATCCTCAGATTTTGTGTCAGGGGAGATCGTTTGGACCCTCCTTCTTCTTCATAATTATTCCGCCCCCCCCCCCCCCCCCCTCCTCCCTCACCCAGAGGTGTGTTACATTTATTTCACACGGTTTACCAACAGGCCTCTTCTTGTCTGGTTTCGCCCTGTGCCTGACTGTGCTGTGTCGTGTGGCGGGACATAGGGTTTTAACGGTTAAGTTTTGGTTACTGCTACAGGAGCGGCACACGCTCCCCTAATCTAACTTCAGATCCCTCTACTGGCGGCGTTTCCCAACCGGTGAGCCGCGGCACTCAGGTGCACCGGCAGACGAGGTCGGACGTGTCGTGTGAAAAATCCCTTCAGAGAAATTTGACAGTTGAATGAACTTGAATGAACAAATCCCATTCACAAAAGCCAGTCAGTGTCAGATGTCAGTGAAATGCTTATCGCTTCATTGAAACCCCCGAGAGAACATTAAGGCCGACTGTTGGCACGTCACATCAATGTCAGTACGTCCCTCACTTTTGAGAGATTCTATGAATTGGGAAAGCGTTCCAAGGAAGGAAAAAGATTGGGAAACACTGCGCTTATGACACGCCCCCCCCCCCCCCCATCCATCCACAAGGCTTTTCCCTGCAACAAACCTATCGACTTACCCAGAGCAGAGTCACACTCTGACGTGGAATGCCTGTGCTGGGCAATTAGTGCTGGCACGGAGTAAGAGTAAGATAAAGAGCTGGCTTGGGTCCGGGTACATTGGGGCTCCCAATTAACATGGCTTCACTCAAGAGTGCCAAATTACTCTTTCAGCTCATTGGCAGAGCCACCCACCGCGCTACGCCACGCGTCAATTGCCTCCGGTAAAGCAAAGCTTAATTTCGAAACGAAAGCCGATGCATTCAGGAAAAGGCTTTGGAGTTCTGTCTCCAAAGGAACTTTTAAATGGCTGGAATCATGGTGCCGGGCAATTGGTGCCATTCAAGTCAGCTGGGAGGGAAACAGGAACTGCACCGGCAGCAGTGAGGGCTTATGGGGAGAGATAAGATGGCTGTAAACCTCCTTATCTTATCTGTGTCAGGACATTTAGACCATTCAAACTAGACTAAATTATCTGTGACGCTTCAGTGAATCTCCAGGGGAATGTCTGACTAATCGGGTTAAAGTGTAAGAGAGAAAAATAAATTGCTGTAATGAACGATAAAAGGTTGAATATTAAAATGATGGACAGTTGAAAGGGGTGTGGCTATGACAGGATGGCAGGAGTGGGCGATGCCGGGTGTGAATGACTCTGATGACGGGCTCTATGGCGGCTCACTCTGCGTTTCTCACTCCTCTGCGGGCTCCAGTTACAGCTGTACAGGCCCCGGCAGCACGTTCGGCAGACCCCGTCCTTCGCCGGCATGGCTGTCCCTATCCGCACTTCCCCTGGGCAGACGCAGGGGGAAGGGTTCTTTTGGCGATTGCGGGGCTGATGTTCCCTTAAAAGAAGGGTTCTCCACTCTACACCTGCAGTGGGAGGCACAGAGAGAGAAACAGAGAGAGCGAGAGGGAGAGAAAGAGTTATTTTACGTAGGTGCGTATCAGTGAGTGGCAGAGTTATAGCATAAGACACAGTGAGTGAGTGAGAAAGGGAAAAAAAGCCTGTGAAGAGAAGGATTTTTCCCACACCAATCGCTCTCCAGCTGAGCGTCTGCATACGAGGCTGGTGCTGACACAATGGCAGTCTGTGTCATCTTTACGGATGAAAGCGGGTGATGCAGAGGAATGAGCAGGAGCAGTGAGCGTGGGGGGAGGGCGGGGGGGCAGGTTACATTCTGAAGCTGCAGAGAGAATTACTGTAGCATCCTGGCGCTAAGTAGGGGATCTGTTCTATCAGTGCAAAAATAATCACCCTTCATCAAGACTGTGGGAACGTGGGGCGAATGTCTTCCATTTCACAGTCATGATTCACATGAACGAAATGGCACAGAGAGAGAGAGAGAGAGAGAGGGAGGGAGAGAGAGAGTGAGAGAGAGAGAGAGAGAGAGAGAGACCCAAGATTCTCCTGCATTTGACAGTTAAAGGAGACATACAATTCATGTTATCCAAATATTTCAAACATAAAAATGAGAAGAAACCAACATAAATCAATACAAGCAAACAAAAAAAAAACAAGCAAAAATAAAAAATAAAAATACAATAAGAATAAAACTAAAAATACCCACAAAACCCTGCCCAGGATAAGCAGGTATAGATAATGGATGGATGGATGGAAGTGAGGTCTGGGGTCTACTCAGTCAGCAAAACTACGCCGCATGGGACAAGAATCCAACTGAAGCCCTACATACTGAATTCCATAGAACTATTTTACAAATACAAAGGAAAACCCCTAACAACGCACGTAGGGCAGAATTGGTATCCATTGTTAATAAACATACAAAAAAGAACACTAAAATTCTGGATGCACCTTAAATCATGTCCCAATGACCCATTACAATCTAAATCCCAAGAACTGAAACCTGAAAAGAGTCCCCTCAGTCAGCAAGTACTGAAGCTTACTAATTCTGTAACACAAACTAACCTACACCACGCTCAGACCAGCACTGCTAACCAGCCACAAATCAGTGTAACCAAAATTATTCAACAAACAAAAAATTTGTCTTTGGAACATTGAGATAAAGAAGCCAAAAAACAAGTCAACTAAATTTCTATCAGACCCTAAAAAACTATGCTCCAGCAGACCATCTCTTCTCTGTCAGAGATACAAAGCAGAGGCAGATCGTGACCAAATACAGACATAGCAACCACATCTTTGCTATTGAAAAAGGCAGACACAAAAACTCATGGTTACCAAAATAAGAACGAATATGTGGTCACTGCAAGACTGGAGAGGTACAGACAGAGATGCACTTCCTCCAAAAATGTACAAAGTAAACAAAAATACAAAAAGCATATTTCCACAAATTTCCAGTAATTGTAAATAACTTCAGTTCCTTATAAAAGCATGAACAATGTGCAGTCCTATTAGAAGGAACAACAGCTCCAATTACAGCTCAGCACATTTCAGCTTGCTATGACCTGAGGAACGCCGAGTGATCATCCTAACAAACACAGCTGTTTTTTTTCTGTTGTTGTTTATTTTGGTGTTGTGGTTTTTTGAGAATGTCTACTGCGCATATGAATTTTAATCGATGTTTTTAATTGCCAATATTTACATATGTAGTTCCTGCCAATAAATCAACTTGAATTTGAGAGAGAGAGAGAGAGAGAGAGACATGGGGTGAGGGTGGGAAAAAATGTGTTTTTTTTTTAGTTTACCGCAGACAGGTCGAGACAGTGCCCTGACACCTCGAGCCCTGCCCCTTCACTCACAGATAGTATGGAAAGTGGCACTGGAAGCCAGCTTTCAGCCACAGGGCACTACAGCTCAGCTCAACTGGCTTACTGTCCTTTCCCCTACTGTGCAGACAGTGGAAATAAATTATTTTCTTGAATCAAATCTAGGGTAAATATGGAACGGAAGAACAAAAAGAATACACAATGACAAGAACGGGCCTTTCAGATCACCTAAGCACAATTACATTACAGGCATTTAGCAGACGCTCTTATCCAGAGCGACTTACACAACTTTTTACATAGCATTTTTACATCGTATCCATTTATACAGCTGGATATATGCTGAAGCAATTTCGGTTAAGCACCTTGCTCAAGGGTACAACGGCAGCGTCCTACCCGGGAATTGAACCTGCGATCTTTTTTGGTTACAAGCCCAGTTCCTTACCCACTGTGCTACACTCCGTCCTCACAACATTCACAGACAGTCTGTAGCCTGCCTAACATCGCATCAAGCCTGAGTCTGAACACCCCAGATAGGTCCGGCAAGCATGCAGGGTGACCACAGCTTTTAAAGGTCTCTCCAAGAGAGGGGGCAGGTTAAAAAAAATGTAACAAGCAAAGACACAGCTTTTCAATCTTTGCAAGGATCAAATTAGTGAAGTTAAGTTTAGAGAGGAATGCTGGGCACAGGGGAACTAACGTGAACCAACCTATTTGTGTGTGCATGCAAACCACAGAAAAAAGAAAAACTTTTTTATTTTTATTATCATTATAATTTTATTGTTATTATTACTAGTTATTATTACATTAAAAATATAAAAAATATTTTTATAAATAAAAATAGTAGTAGTATTAATAATAATAATAATAATAATAATAATAATAATAATATGAAGCCCATTCCGCAAAGTATTTAACAGCTTACAAAGGTCCAACACAATGACAGTGCTGTTAAGCACCTATTTGGCCTGAGACCATGTGATGTGAAATTCAATACTAAATGTTCAGTAATGGCTGAAGGAATTCTTCTCAGATGTTGCTGGATCATGTCATAACTAATCTCCAGCCTTCAGTATGTTAAAGCAGGAGGTTAGTGGCGTGTGATGAATCAGGAGCTATACTCTAAACTGGAAGCCACAATCCGATGGATAAGCAAAGATAAATGGCATTGGTTTTGTGTGCAACTCTTATGAAAACTTACACATTTTGGGGAACTATCCAAGCTTACTATTCTCTGATATTCTACCTGTGAATGTATTTTCATCATACAGGTAGTGATTAAAACATGGAACACTGGAACCAGGGCATCGGGCCATCATGCAGGGTCAGTATGACTGGGCGGGCCTCTCCTCTACACAGCTCTGCTACCCTCATGCCTGGACTGCAGCAACTCCAGTCTCCCAGCCTGGGCGGCTGTGCCGCTAAGCCCACGTAGTTAACACAACAGAGAGACACGAGGCTTGTCTACATTTTTCCCAAACGTGCCAAAGTCACACTTCTCCTCATTTCCCTTCCCCGGCTACCTGTTAGTGCTTGCATCAAGTTTTAAAACTTCAGTACCGGCCTACAGGGCAGTTACTGGAACAGTTTCACTATACCTCAAATCCCATCGACTCGCACTCAAGCTTCGCAATTGCATCATTCAACAACGTCCCATAACTGCTCAGCTGGGTTCACAACTGATGATAGAGGAAGCCATTAAATAATGATTTGTCTCATGCTCTTCAAACCACAGGGTGACAAACTATGTTTTGTGTACAAGAATATTGTCATATTGAAAGACACCCTCTCTGCAGAATAGAAATACTTTAAAATGTGGTTGAGGCTACTTAAGGTACTTGAGGTACCAACAATGGGATGGGAGTGCAGCACAGTGGGTAAGGAACTGGGCTTGTAACCGAAAGGTCGCAGGTTCGATTCCCGGGTAGGGCACTGCCGTTGTACCCTTGAGCAAGGTACTTAACCGAAATTGCTTCAGTATATATCCAGCTGTATAAATGGATACAATGTAAATGCTATGTAAAAAGTTGTGTAAGTCGCTCTGGATAAGAGCGTCTGCTAAATGCCTGTAATGTAATAAGTACCATCGCACTTCTGAGGGTATGTGTGTTCCTAAACAATGGAAGGAAAATGTGGCCAACACCATTACCAAGCAGCACTATTTCACACAAAAGCCTGATATATATCAGCTAAGGTGCAACTCTATGGGATGTACAAGTATTCACATTTTCATGGTTCACCAGTCACTACCCAAGTACACATTTTTATGGTTATCTGCTGGACTATCAGCAGGTAGAACATGGCAGGCATCCATGTAACTAATCCTCCACTATATCTGCATATGAAAAAGAGGTGCAGGAAAATAAATATACAAACGTATCAGATTACCAACACTTTGTGCCTTTGATAGTAAACAAAAAGACATGCAGCCAATCAACCAAAATGACTCACAGTGCAACTTAGGGGAGGATGAGGATGAGGAAGCTCAACCTCTTCGACCAGAATATCTGAAGGTCAACAAACAAGATTTGGGAATCTGCACCCTCGCTACTTCAACTGTGTCTCCACTGCTTCCAGCGCAGTCCAGAGGTGCAGTCGTGGCATGGGTAAAACACGATTTTCAGGAGCATTCAAGGTTGCTAAAACAAAATACAGCTTCGGGCACTGAAGGCGAAAGAGCTACACAGGCTCAAGCAATATCACCGTTGTTCGCCAGTAATGTGAATGATCAACTGATCCATTATTTTTCATTTTCCCTTGTTTCCTGGTCTAGTCTCCGGAGGCGTTTCATCAAAGCCGCTAAACTGCACCGGGTCAGTGAGTAAAAGCACACAGAAAGGGCACACCCTGATGTTCAGTGGCAACTTAACCTACCGGGACTCTCTCAGAGGACGAACAGGGGAGAACGGCCTGCTGTGGGCGTAGACAATATTACTTTAACTTCATCAAGCTCAGTTAGCCGTTCTCTATTTCTCAGTGGTCACTTCTATGTTGAGATGCACTATTCTGTGAGAAATCATTCTGAAAACCTTAGATGGGAGTGATAGCTCTGATTTTAGGGGTACATTTTCACGTCTCTCCACTTCTGAAATGGGTATCTTCCACACAGCTTCTTCTTGGAACAACAAGGTCATCAAAGTCAGGAGATGAGCGTGTGTGACAGAGAAGCCACCGTGTGAATTCCCCAAGTTAACAATGTGAAGGAATGAAAAAACATGGCTTATGAAATTTGATACTCAAACCTACAGAAGAGCACGGCAGTGAGGAAATAACTGAATTTCCCATATGCAGCGTGTGACCCAAACCCTGAAGCATTGCAGTGACACATCAACGTTTTGTGGGAAATTTTGTCCTTAACAACACAAACATGAATAGTCATGTTATGATGAAGTGGCCAAGAACTCAAGTTTAGCAGATCATTTAAGCCAAGTGCTTTGATCCCAGGGTCGAACCTGTATTTTATTTGAAGGATGATTTGATTGTGCATGCTGGCACAGGTAATGAGGTTTAAGGTGAGTTTAAAAAAAAAATGAAGGACCTGTTTTACTGGCATGTTATATGCTGTGATCAAACAAAGCTTATGACTTCATCACATTATTGCATGTGAATCGAGCAGGTGCATCCTAAATGGCATTATGCAGAGAACACATGTCCCAGGTGTTCTTTGATCGTGCAATTTGTTTCTTTGAACCCATTAATATTACCATTTTGCTCATGGACGAGTACAGCAGTTTTTCTTACAAACTCATTGCTGCTACAGTAAATATAAATTCATATACAGTTTTGTGGCTGCCAACACAAGATGATTCTGAAACTGGAAGAACACGTTAGATGATGATTTTAGAACATGAAATAGGGAATGTATAGCCAATGTATGAATATCTGCTTAATAGAAAGCGCATGGGGGAAGCACTGTTTGATTTTGGCACCATCACGTAATCTGAACTTCCAAAACAAGTGGAACATTTGGTTCTTTTGTTGTGGGATTAATTTTAGGGGTACACAAGCAGGGCCTCCTTCCTGAAGCATCCAAAGTGCCTGTGTGCATTTTTACCACGTTCACATACATTTTTCCCTGTGCTAGGGGGGGAAAAAAAAAAGATACCTTGCCAGCAGGTGAAGTTACAGCCACTCCCTGACATGCATAAAAGCCCATGGCCTGCATCCAGCTAACAGTCAATGTTTGATTCATTGATAAGGACCAGAGGCAAACTGTACTTTGGCACAATTAGGTATGGGAGGGCATAATATTACAATTTCATTGTCCACAAAAAGTGGAACTTTGTCTTTGGCTTCACATGGCATGGCATAAAAATAGACACAGGACACATAAAAACTAAGAAGGAGAAAAAACTAAACATCAAACACATAATACACAATGTATGCATGAGCAGAGCAGATCATCGTAGTGCATTATTTAAAAAGTTTAAAATGCTAATTGAACTTGGGATAAAAGACTTGTGTAAAAACAGTTTAGTGGCCCTTGGCACCCTCTAGCACTTTCCAGATTTCCACATCTCAATGGTGAGCTGATCATAGACATTTCCATTGACACAGACTCTCAGTGGTAGATTGGAGAGGAAGCATCTTATCCAAGGAATGAGGCCACTCCTAAACCTAAGTTAAAAAGTTCAATAAGACTTTGCAAAAGGATGTGTCTTCATGGTATTGAATCCTTAGACCATTGAAGGTTTTGTGACAGTGTAAGCAGGGTTAAAATCGCATTGTCTATGCCCCCATTACTTGTATACACTCACTGAAGCTGGTCTAAGCAGCTAGCAAAGTAGGAAGTTAGGCAGAATTGGCTCTGGACCACAGAACAGAGGCAAGCGCTATTGGTCTAAAATCATTCAGCGCACAAGCTCCTGGTTTAATGACTGAACATTTCCATGATTTAGGTACAGTGGAGGTGTCCAACAAGTACTGGTATAGCCTGGTAAAAAAAAAAAACCTTTCAATTGGGGGACACAGTCTTTAAGCACATGCTGTTCACCCGGGCCTGAGGTCTTATTTGGTTTAAGCCATGCAAGAATTGCAGCAACCTCACCCTCTTGTAACACTATAGGATGTGTCATAAGGATGTGGCCACATATTTTATCACATTCGGTGTGATAAGCATCAGAGTCAAATCTACTATAGAAAAGATTCAGTTGATTTGCAATGAATGGGCCACTGGTTACTGAGCATTCCTGCTTTTTTCCAGCCCTGCTCTTCAGTGCATTAAAGCATTCCCAGGCTTGTCTCACATTACCTGTACAAAACTTCATTTATATTTTGACCTCGTAATCATTTTAGCCTTCTGAACCATTCCACTTGATTCTCTCTATTCAGTTGTAAGTTTTTCCAAAGTGCAGGTCTTTGAAGCAAGAGTTATTGTTCGTCCTGGTTATTACATTGTTGACAAAACAGCAAAATGAATATAATTTGCGCTATCTTAGAGAGGACACACCACAGTGGAGACAAAACAATAAAGATTCAGAAAAGGACAACTGCTCCTCCAGTTCAATGCTTGGCACAGCTTGTGAAAGATGAGCTACGAGCAACGTTTATGTTGAATTTTGGTCAGCTCATAGAACAGCTATTCCCTATTGTTGGATCTCTTGATTTTTTGTTGAAGATTTCTGGGAAAGGACAAGGAAGATCTACTTTCTTTACCTGAGGTGCATTTCAGACTGCCTCTGAGTGTTAGAAAACCTGTTCCTCTGTCTCAGAAGCATTTCTTCACATGTCCTGGAGGTAGTACACACATAACGAAAGACAAGACTGACAGCCCTTAAACTAACATCCATCTTCCCATATAACCCTCACTTTAAGGGTTTAACTTTGGTATTCCTCTCCCATTCAATGAAACAGTCTGATTCAGGTTCTCCCTCAAAACAGGTAAAATCAGTCTTTCAGCATGTCAGCTGGGAGACTTTAAAATGAATATTGCTTCTTCAGGAAAAAAAAAACCATAAAAGCATAACAAAACCAAGAGGCACTTGGCTACTACTTATATTTGCATGCCTTGGCACGTCTGTCCCTTTATCTGATCATTTTCTTCAGGACATTTATTAAGTAGGCCTACGGTTTTATGACGTCAAACACATAAATACCTTCAGCCTCTCTCACAGACCTGGGTCAAATGTATATTTAAAATTTGAAAACAAATCCATGAGAATTTTCAACGAAACACGTAAGCAACTAAAATCTACCATCATATGAAAATCTTCACTCTATAAGCATTAATAGTTCGCTAAATTGCCAAAGGTAAAGGGGACAGACCAGGGGTCCTCAGCCTTATCCACCAGGAGTTGGTGTCGGTGCAGGTTTTTTGTTTTAGCCCAGCAATACGACACTGATTCAATTAATCAAATAATCTTGGTCTTCCATCAAGACCTTGAAAGTAGAATCAGGTGTTCTAGTGTACTGGGCTAGTACAAAAACCTGCACCCACACCAGCCCTTTTTGGATTAGATTAGGGACCCATGTGATAGACTTAAAAAAGTATAGATCACGGCTGCCCAACCCTGTTCCTGGAGATCTGACATCCTGTAGGTTTCACTCCAACCCTAATTTGGCACACCTGATTCTACTAATCAGCAGCTCAACAACATCTGTAGCTGCTGAATGAGCTTCGTGCTTTGTTAGGTTTGGAGTGAAAACATACTGTACAGGATGGTAGATCTCCAGGGACAGGGTTGTGCAGCCCTGGTTTAAATCAAACTTCAGCTGCATATGAGACCAAAGACAACAGAAGACAAATAGTTCTCCATTTTTGCTGCGTACTCTTCATTGCACTCTTCTGCAGCTCTTTATGCTCTTTTTAATAATCTACTATCTGAAAGACATGGTAAACAGAAAAGCGTGCCAGGGAACTTCTATTACTAATTCCATCATACATATATAGTTACACCAGGACCACCATACCTTAGGTTTCATTGTAAAAGAAAGTGATTTATGAAACCATACTGTATGTGTTTTTGTCATTCCAGGTATTTCAACTTTGCACATACAGTGAAACCTTAGACATGGACATCAACACAAAAGAGTTACTGTTGCTCTTTTTTTTCCTGTTGTACTTACGTACCTCACTTTGCAGTCACATTGGTAACTACATGGCAAATTTAACCCAAAACTTTTGGATGGGGTTGAGGCCAGAGCTCTGCGCAGGCCAGTCAAGTTCTTCCACACTATTCTTGACAAAACCAGTTCTATATGCACCTTGGTGTGTGCCTGGGGGCATAGTCTAGAATGTGACTGTATGCTGTAGCATTAAGATTTTCCTTCGCTTGTGCTAACGGACCGAGCCCAAACCATGAAAAACAGCCCCTGACCAAGGGGTGTCCAGATACTTTTGGTCATATAGAGTAACACAAATTCATAACTGCTTTGACACTGAACAAATTCTGTCGTGAAACCAATCAACATCACAATTTTTACATCATTGCTCTTATTGGTACACATATACTCACTTGGTACACATTTCTATGGATTCCCATGAGCAGCATCACTGGACAATACTTTGAGAGGAAGTGAAGCACACTCATACTCAATATTCATACTGTTTGCTTTATCAATAATCCATATCAATCCGCGCACATCCTGTCTGGTGCCTATACTGTGGCATGCCACCTGCTTTCTTCATGGATTGGCCAAATAACAATCGCTGGAAAACATAATTTAATGACTGCTAGAAATTTCTCCAAAAAAAAAAAAACAAGATGGATAGGAAAAAGTAAAAAATCTTGTTATTCATTAGGACACAAGACTGGATTGATGACCAGCAGGGCCTAATCCAGGAGCTGTGGCGATGGCTCCTACAATGCAGCATACTGTTGAGCAGGCATATTCAAGTACAGCCTTCTATTACAACCATTATAATATATACAACAGCATTATAATTGTACTTCAAATGTACAGACCTCTCACGTACAAAAATACATACATGTGTTAAATGCATACCTTCACATTGCTACAGTTCTATAGGTTTAGATCAATGTTTAAGCAGAAACCACTGAATACACTGAATTTTTGCTTGAACAGTGTACAATACTTTGAATTACCTCTTCCATATATCCCAACGGCTTATCGTAGTATCAGCCATTTGGCATTTAACTTCTGTCAATATGTTTTATAAACTCCAGAGTTGGTATAAAATGGAGAAATAACTTATCAGATTAACACTTGTCAAATATTGACACATTGTGAATAGCGAGACGCACCCATTCTTTTCAAATAATACTGTCACATTAAAGTTATTTAAGAATGTTAGGCTTCCGTGTTCAGTTCACAGAACCAGCGTGACATTATTTATTCCTACTTCATAATATTGTCCTTCCATAGCAAAATATGACAAGTGCGTTTAAAGAATCTTATTTTTCACATTTTCTCACCTTGTCCTCTAACTAGATGAAGTATTTCTTTGCAACAGGCTAATTTAGCAATATATTTTTATTCTTAAAGTAACTTGCAACATCTGATCAAGGTGAAGGTTGGTCAGTTAGGCAGCCAACCTCACATCACCTAGCTAACTAGCTGATCTAAGATGACCTTTGTGAAGATTAGCATTAAGAGTTTTGAATTTAGTTAGGCAAGGAAAGATGCTGCTGGACAGCCTAAATAAAAAATCGAACTAAGTTAACATAACTTCAGTGAAGGTGAAGGTAAAATTTAGGGAGTGTTGAATGTTTTAAACAATAATTGTATAATTATGTCCATAACTTGGCATGCTTCAAACACATTTAGATTAGTGGTAAAACTGCCATGTATTGCACTTTGTATCATTATCTTGATGTTGTAGCTTTTCATGCCTCCTAGTATGACTTAGCATAGGCAAGGTCAGAGAGTAATATTTACTGTGTGAACTGGACTTAATGTGTTCATGGCTCTGAATAACTGTTACAAAATGAGTATCGGACCAGTGTCTTGACGTTGTTCCAATGACCTTCAGTATGCACTTGTGTCTGCCAAATAAATGTAATGTAATGTAACATCACAGTGGCATTATCAAATAAGTCCACAAAGCAACAGACTGTCTACTGTATGAACACAATGTACATATTTAAATAGAAATATACTGGACCATGAAGAAGTCCACTTCTTTGCAGGCTACTTATATTTTTAAATCTGCGACAGGAGTGTAAATTATTGAAATATTTAAAATTAAAAATAAGCAAAAATAGTACTCTGCCACCTTACATTAAGCAGCTTGTCTCGTTTATATAATACATTTCTAGCATTAATGTCTGAAACAGAAACATCAGTACTAGCTACGAGACAATATATTAATCAGCAGTTTATTAACATGCCCAGCGCCTAAGCAGGTGTCACGGCATCCAATTGTTTAAGCAACCTACAGATCTTCTCTCCCCTGAATGCTATATGCAGTATAGAAGAACAAGCCTTCCAATTAGACATTGGTTGGCTATTTTAAAAGTAGTATCACCACACTAATTACTATTAACTTTGAACTCCCTTTAACATTGACTAAAACTCACGATGGCTACCATTTAAAAATTACAGAAAAAACTATGTCCATGCTTTGTCGAGAAGTATATATCGGTTCGTTTTTTCTCAACATGTTTGCACACAACCATGCTTGGCGACTTTTTAGCTATTATTTTTTCTGTCACAACATATGGGTCATTCTTTGAAAGCATGCTACCCTGTTGTTGTTTATCTATTTAGTTTTGCCTACTTAAGTGGATTTTTTTTCGCCAGGTTTATTTGCAGTAATACTAATTTGTCATCACTATTAGACTTAAAGATCGTGTTAAACAACTAACATTACAGGTAACGTAAACTAATCGATATTCTCAGAACATATCGATTTGAGAAAGTCTCATAAATCAGCTGCTGAAAATGAATGAAAATTTGAGTCGAAATATAAAAGTACATGTTGTTCTTTGATAGGATATATAGGCTACCGGAATTGCTACTATAATTCCTTACCTGAAAGTTCGTTTTTTTCTTGGATCAGATAAAAGAACGTTTAAAGCCACGAGAATCAATCAAGGCTCGTTGGCATTTTCACCCCTTTCACTAAGTCTTTCGGCTTCATTCCCTAGTACTGTATTCCTGCAATCCGCGCACTGAATTTGGATGAGCTCGATTGAATAGATGTTGAATAGATGAAAATACTTTCACTAGGCTAAGTAGGGGGAGGGGTAACGTATCAGCAGGGAAATGCGCTCTCAAAGTAGCCTAAAGACGATGACAAGTCCGCGTGTCATTTTTTTTGTTGTTGTTGTTATCGTTAAAAGACAAGATGGGAGTTGCACCCCATACAGTTCTGTCCAGGAAGTAGTGCAACTCAAACATGCTACTTTTTCATTTTGCCTCCAATAAGAATCAAATCGCATGAAAACAAAGAATGTGCATGTGCTGTGGACAAACGCATGCCTTTTGTCAATTTACATTGAGTAGGCTACAGGTTTTGTTGTATATAAATAAGCTATAGCCTACGCTGGTATCCCGAAATGTTGAAAACCGAAAGTCTACCAGTTTATCCGCATGTAATAAATGCCGGGCGATGGCTATCCATAACAGGTGCAAGCCATTATCGGGGTTTTTTTCTTTTCGAGAATATTATTTATCGAAATGTAAAACTAGCCTATAGGCAAGGTGAAACCAAAATGGACAAAGATACTAATTTGAAATAAACAAGGTGAAACAGACAATGTCACAACAATTAAAGTAAAATTTGGACATCGAAAGCAATATTAAAACGGAAAGTTATAGAAATTATAGAAATAGGCAGTCAAGGGATCAGCCCCAGCATACCTTCACAAGATTTTCAAACCCTACATGCCAACCAGATCCCTCCGTTCTGCTACCTCAGGACGCCTAGCACCTCCCCCTCTTCGCACCTGCACTTCCAGAACACGTCTCCTGTCTGTTCTGGCCCCACGATGGTGGAATGACCTCCCTGTGGAGGTCAGAACAGCTGAGACTGTGACCCATTTCAAACGACGACCGAAGACCCACCTCTTCAGGCTGCACCTCTCCCCATCCCTCCCTTCCCCCCCTGTAAATGACTAAACTTAGGGGTGTAACTAGGCAGCTGTTTAATAGGTGACTTAGTTGATGCGCCAGTCTTAACGACTACTTGTATTTTTATTTATTTTTCCATAGATTGCGTTGTTGCCGTTCTCGTTGTTAGTGTTAATCAGTTTAACCACCAGGGTCCAAGTTGAACTATGCGGTTGTTCCCTGTACTTGGACCGGTACTTCTCTCTAGGGGTTTCGTCATACTTGTTCCTGGTTATGGTTATACACTTTGTTGTACGTCGCTCTGGATAAGCGCGTCTGCCAAATGCCTGTAATGTAATGTAATGTAATGTAATGTAATGTAATGTAAATATTTTAAATAGTCAAATATTCAATGGCCAGTTATAACACTCCACACCTATAAGAACAATTGTTAGAAAGTAGTTTTGGCCATACAAGTAAACTGTTTTAAATCACAGTTTTTCTTGTCGAGAAATACACTATTTTAATAATCCATGATGAGACATTACTACTGTGCTGTAGAGATGAATATTATTGTAACAAGACGGGTGGTCATTATAAGTGGCAATCATACTCACCAAGTCAAGGCAGAAAATGGTCTGGGGGGTATATCAGGTGTGTCTGTGCAGTTTCTGTTTCTTGTTTTTATAATAAGTGATCACAAAATGGAGTTGTCTGTGCTGTACAAGACAAATGCTTATGATAAGGCTGACAAGTAAGATAGGGTATAAGCATGAGCATGTTGCTGCATGCTGCTTGCAATGTATAAAAGTAAACTGCAGTTGTGAAATATTGAAGGCAGTCCTATATATTTTTAGGGGAGCTACAGTTGACCTCTTCCTGGTTATTGATAACTGAGCCCTTGGCTTCTACAGTCCACTATATTGCTTCAAATTGGCATAGTTAAACATTTTCTACCATAGTCTTTATGGGTCAGAGTTTGTGACTGATTTTGCTAAAATGATTTTAGTTTACGAAAGTGTATTGAAAAAGAAAAACTTTAGCAGCACTGATAATATACCAGCTAAGGGCAAAGAATAGAAAAGTTACAATCATGAAGATGTTTTCATACAAGACGGTTATTTTCTTTAACCTGATGTATGCATCCATTTGTGCGTGTAAAAATCGATCATTTGTACACTTGTTCACAATCAAGGTGGGGATCATGGGGATTTCCACAGCAGATGGTATTGGAATAAGTGTAAAACCCCAGGATCACAATGAAGTCTGTCTGTTTATCCCATTGCCTGAAGCCATGAACACTTGATAATGCGAAGCACAATAGTGATAAATTGGACTTTTACAGAATTGTAAATCCAGCCTTTGTGAATTCCCGAAAGCACCTGTGAGTCATTCCTCACCCCCATCGCACACAATGAACGGCTAAAGAGAACATGGAGCTGTACAAATCCATCCCTCCTATATCAAATGTTAGAGCGCTTTCTTGTCTCATGTCCTGCCTGTTGCTGTCATTATTACTGAACTTCCCTCAACAGGTTTGAACAGACTAGCACAAATGCGATGACTCTCTTGGTTGTCACTGTGCGATTAGTTCACCTACACGACCCGAACGAGTGAAGTGTAAAGGCAACATTCGGCTTTTGTCTTTAAGTGGAGATCTCCTGTCTTAAGAACGGAGAATAATCATTACATAAGTGAGAGTTTCTCTGGAAGGGATTCACTTGGAAAGAAGCTTGACATTCCTATCTAAATGTCATGGTTCTGTGTTTTCCTGTCTGTGTTTCCCTTGTTGGGCCGCCAGATGGCGGCACTTCTGTTTTGTGTCCTGCTCCCCCCTGTTAATTGTATTATTGTTGTCTCGTTATTCTATCATTGTTCCCACCTGTATCTTGTTATCCCCTCCTTTTCTGGGTTGATTGTTTTTTGAGTTCACCTGTGTCTTGTTACCCCCTGTCTATTTAAGTTCTTTGTTCCCTTGACTCGGGTGCTGGTTCCTTGTGTTTGTTTCCTACTTGTGTTTGATCTGTTTGAAATGTACCTGCCCTTGTACTCTGCCTGCCTGTGTTCTGCCCTGCCTGTGTTTTTGAGTTCCTGTTGTTTTCTGTTTTATTAGATATTTTTTGAGTTTGTGTTTTTGCCCATCGTGGCCTTTTCTGTTCCCTGCTTGTTTGCCTGTCATGTAAGTAAAATCTTTGTTAATTTTCCCTTTTTGAGTTTGTGTTTCTTTCCCTCTGCGTTTGGGTCCCCCCTACCCGTTACGTGACACTAAACCAAAATGGGCATCTGTGTTACACTGAAATGAACACCACCGTGCATCCATCTGGAATAGTCAACAAAATACATTACTCTTTACAGCAGTGTTTGTGAATCTATTTGTTTCCAGATGCACTTCAGTACATTCAGAACACAGCAACTATACCAGTGAATCCTAGCAGTATAAGAAAGGTATCAAAATATAAATTCTCAGAATTAAAAAAAAAATATTCTAGTTCCATTATATTTTTTAAAATATTCTAAAGACTAACCAAATGGCCTGATCCTGTGATCCTTCTGTCCTCTCTGCTTCCTTAATATAGGAGGTTCTGGCTGTTAATAGGATATTTTGGTGCTTCATTACAGTTTAAACACCAAAAAATATGTTTCTGAATATATTTGGGGAGCAAAATAGTAATAGTAATAGTCATGTAATTGCTGAATATTGATTAATGTTTTATCTGCCACACCTGCCAGAGCAGTTAGGGGTTTTACATTACATTACATTATAGGCATTTAGCTGACGCTCTTATCCAGAGCGACTTACAACAGTGTAACCAAACTCAGGATCAAGTCCACTTAAGTCCATTGAATAAAATGTAGATAAAAAGCCTTTACTATAGTAGCATACAGTAAGGAGAAACGAGAGTCTGAACCAAAAAATTTTTATTTTTTTTTTTTTTTTTTTTTTTTTTTTTTTTTTTTTTTTTTTTTTTAATAGTTATGGGAGAGGGTTTAGGGAAGAGGAGAGAGGTATACAGAGAAGAGGTGCGTCTTGAGTTTCCGTTTGAAGGTGCTCAGACACTCTGCTGTTCTGACCTCCACTGGAAGATCGTTCCACCATCGTGGGGCCAGAACTGCAAAGAGTCGAGACCTTGTTGCTGCTCGTGTAGGGGGAGGAATCAGCCGCCCTGTAGTAGCCGATCGGAGCGATCTGGCCGGCTTGTAGGGTCTGATCATCTTCTGCAGATAACCAGGAGCTGACCCCTTGACTGCTTGGAAAGCAAGCACCAGTGTCTTAAACCGGATGCGAGCTTGCACTGGTAGCCAGTGGAGGGAGATGAGGAGGGGAGTGACGTGGGAGTCACGAGGGAGGTTGTAAACCAGACGTGCTGCTGCATTCTGGATGAGCTGAAGGGGTCTGGTGGCTGATGCTGGGAGGCCAGCCAGGAGGGAGTTGCAGTAGTCCAGACGTGACAGTATCATGGCCTGGACCAGGAGCTGTGTGGAATAATTGGTGAGGAGTGGTCTTATTTAGGAGTTAGGTGTCTTGCTCAAGGACACGTCGACATGCCCAGGGCGGGGTTTGAACTGGCAACCCTCCGACTACCAGACAATCGGTCTTACCTCCTGAGCTATGTCGCCCCTTACCATGAGGCATCAATTGTAAAGCGCTATGTAAATGCAGTCCATTTACCATTTAGTTTGACCCGAGTTTCATGAGCCTGGCATTCATGAGCCATCTCCATTGAACGACTTCATTTGCGTAGAGAATACTTTATGCAAATGAGATGGACACACCTACTCCACCCACCCCATTGTGTAGTAGGCAGACCAGGTGGAAACGCCGAGTGCAATTATTCTTTAAGATATATGCTATAAGTAGTAGAGTCCAGTGACATGAATGGACACTGTAGCTACAGTGTGGTTAATTCCCTTGGACACTTGGTCCTCCCAAATTAGCCAATGGATAGTTGAGATCAAACTGAACTATCTCATACCATTAAAACCATTAAAACCATTAAAAAGGATGACTGAGGGACTGAGAGTTTTAGGGCCATATTCCTGTACTGAGCTGTACCCTTTAGTGGCTAGGAGCTATATATTGTAATAAAATACTTAAAAAGTAAATGGATTATAACTTTCAAATATTCAGATATTCAAATTGGCACATGAATCTATCAAACTCTGAGAACTTTTCCACTTCACAAAAATATATGTTGTTGTTGATTATTCAGTGCTTTGTTCAACTGGTGTATTGTTAATTCAGGAAATAAACAGAAACTGGTCGAAAGAAATGATCTGTTTATAAGTAAAATGTCAGTCATAAACAACACTAAGTCCCTGAGAGACAAATGCTATTAGCTGGGTCTTTTGAATGATTTAATCCATTTTACAGTTCCAACACTGTTGTCAATAGAATTAAATCCTCCTACACTTGTGCTAGTAAGTGTTTAATAATGCATTCCCTCTCAGTCATATCAATGACATGTGTGCAACCAATGGAAAAGAAAAGACTACCCCTCAACAGAATTGTTAATGGGTCAAATAGTTATGTCATATTTTCTGATGGTGTAAAGATAAAATAAAGAGTAATACACTTTAAAAACGTGTTAGGAGTACTATATACAAGCGTAGTATAGCCATTGTATTTAACAGAAGATATGGCAGTATTGTTATAACAATATTTTGCATGACTTTGTATGTAGGCATTTATGTGTAATAATTTTAACTGCGTTGAACCATGCTCGAGAGAATAACCAGAAAATGCATGTCTACCGCATAAAACAGAACATCATCAACATATTTTAAAACATCATTGCCTTGCGAAAACGGGGAAAAAGCACAACCACCCAAATATGTTATTGAACAATACTCCCCTCTACTGGTGAAATGTGTTTGTGCAGCAACATCACTGGCTGGTCAATGGCTGCAGGTTTTTACGGTGTGGCCATCGGTAACCACCTGTTGCAATACGTTTTTTTTTTTTTTTTGTAGTCCGAATTAAAAATCCGGGAGCAGTTAAAAATTGGTGCTGAGTACGCAAACCTGGAATGGTGAACCTCTTACACCCGCGATGTCCACTTGAAATCCAGGGGTTACTGGTTTTCCTTCCAAATCAGTTTTTTCCATCATCAACCATCCATCATACTGCCATTTGTATAATTAATCAATTTATTGTATACAGACCTACTTGTACTGTGGTTTTGAGCTGAATGCAAAGTTCAGAGATACATCCTGATAAATGTTCCTCAAATTATGCTCCAGCAATGATTTGCAATAAGAAAGTAAAAGTTACTTTTGATATCAAACTATTTCACAGAATAAAAAAAAAGCCTGACAAGTCCGCAGCAAGTTTCGGCAGAAATAGATTATGTGAAACACAACATAATCAACATTATGATAGATTTAACACAAAAAGAATATACAAATAAAACAATATTGAATAATATTGCAGCATTTTATATCATATCGGAATTGCTGCCTGTCACAAAAACCCAGTCCATCGTTCGTATTCAGCTCTCATCTCACCTGCAAAGTTTTCTGTTCCCTCAGACTCCTCCTCCACCCCCCTGTTATCACGTGACGTGTCAGCTGCTTGCGGAAGGCGTGGCGATTTAATAATACTTAGAAGGTTTACTTCCGGTAAGTAAAGCTAAATCATTTATTGCAAGCAACCAAGCTTTATTTTAAAATACTAAAACCATAATCGATTTATTTTAATTTATTTGGACCGATAGTGGTTAAATAACAAATTAGTTACACAAGGTCGTCGAAGACTGTGCTCCCTGGTGAACTAGATGTCCTGTCGTAGCTAGTAAACTGTAAACGGACTGGAGGCATTTCACCGAACGATACTAGTGTTACCAATTTATCACTTGAAACGGCCTTTTACAGATAGCGCGTGCTACATTATTTAATAGAGGTGTCGCAGTTTAACTGGTCAGAATAACCAAATTAATTAGAACATTTTGTAAGAATACATCACAGTTGTAGCGATCCAACAAACTTGAGAAGTTTGACCATTTCCAAAGACTAGAATTGGTGTATGCTTTGTGCATTTTCATTAAGATTTCAAATACAGTAAATATGCACCTTTCACGGCTACGAACACCATTGAACTAAAAAACAAAAACAAACTAGCTACTTGGGAAGTGGCTTTCTGTCGATGTTCAGTGTTAAATTGCTGCTATTCACCCTCGTTATATGTACCAGGCTACAGCCATGGACCAAAAAATCCCGTATGATGACTATCAGCTGCCGGTTGTCTTTCTTCCTTCTTATGAGAGTCCTCCAGCGTGGATCGCCCCACAAGATGTACGTCGTATCTCTCTCTCAGTCATAAAGTTCATTTACTTCACTTTGATTTATTCCCCTGTACATTTATCCTGCTTTATTACATTTTAATATCATAATATATAATTGACACTTTTTTTGCCAAATTGTTATTTGTTAAATATGAATTTTAGTTGACTACCGCAGCTTCACACTTTTGCGTTTTCAACCCATTTTCAGCGAATCCACCACCCTGACTACAACAATGAGCTGACCCAATTCTTGCCCCGCACCATTATCCTGAAGAAACCACCTGGGGCACAACTAGGTTTCAACATCCGTGGGGGGAAAGCCTCTCAGCTGGGCATCTTCATTTCCAAGGTGTGCTTGTGTGGGTTGCCTGGACTGTGGCAGCTTTGCTTTCTGATGGGGCCTGGCTACACTCCCATCCAAAAGGACAGCAATCTGTTTTTAGGTGTTAAATTAGAAATATGCAAGTTCAAGCACATTATTCTAGCTGGGTTAATTGTATGCATGCTGAACACATTAAGTGCACAAACCTGGCCCTCCTTTTGCCTCTTTTGGTTGCCACTTTTGACTTCCACAGGTGGGATTACTGGCCTTCTCCATGTCTGTTTGTGTCTGTGTGCTGGTTCTACTCACTGTCAGCCTGTTTGTGTCTGTGTGCTGGCTGTATGTTCTGTAACCCTGTTTGTGTCTGTGTGCTGGCTGTACTCTCTGTCAGCCTGTTTGTGTCTGTGTGCTGGCTGTGCTCTCTGTCAGCCTGTTTGTGTCTGTGTGCTAGCCCTACTCTCTGTCAGCCTGTTTGTGTCTGTGTGCTAGCCCTATTCTCTGTCAGCCTGTTTGTGTCTGTGTACTGGCTGTACTCTCTGTCAGCCTGTTTGTGTCTGTGTGCTGGTTCTACTCTCTGTCAGCCTGTTTGTGTCTGTGTACTGGCTGTACTCTCTGTCAGCCTGTTTGTGTCTGTGTGTTGGCTGTACTCTCTGTCAGCCTGTTTGTGTCTGTGTGCTGGCCCTACTCTCTGTCAGCCTGTTTGTGTCTGTGTGCTGGCTGTACTCTCTGTCAGCCTGTTTGTGTCTGTGTGCTGGCTGTACTCTCTGTCAGCCTGTTTGTGTCTGTGTGCTGGCCCTACTCTCTGTCAGCCTGTTTGTGTCTGTGTGCTGGCTCTACACTCTGTCAACCTGTTTGTGTCTGTGTGCTAGCCCTACTCTCTGTCAGCCTGTTTGTGTCTGTGTGCTAGCCCTACTCTCTGTCAGCCTGTTTGTGTCTGTGTGCTGGTTCTACTCTCTGTCAGCCTGTTTGTGTCTGTGTGTTGGCCGTACTCTCTGTCAGCCTGTTTGTGTCTGTGTGCTGGCAGGTGGTTCCTGACTCAGATGCTCACAGGGCAGGTCTCCAGGAAGGGGATCAGGTGCTATCAGTGAACGATGTTGACTTCCAGGACATTGAGCACTCCAGGGTGAGTGTCCGGGCTTGATCCCGCTACCGCCACCCCCAGCCCCCTGCTTCCAGGCCACCTTTTCCCTCTTCATCAGGCAATCAGTCCACCTGTGTTATCCCTGCCATGTGCTTCTCCCATCTCCCTGAACCTCTGCAGATATATGGCTCTAGGGTGACTCCAGGGATTTCACAATTGATAGCATCTTTATAGGTTGAGTGAGGCTACATTACTGAGCATACAAAAATGGGACTGTATTTAAACTCATATTTTTCAGCGCAAATGTTTACATTACATCATTTTACATCTTTAAATGCTTTATTTCCCAATTTATTTATGCTTTATTTCCCAATACCAAACAAACGCTGCAGGCCCATCCCATTGCCAGAGTATTCTCCCTCAGTTCCGGAGGGTTTCATGCCAGCAGGTGCCCTCTGAAACAAGCAAGTCATTCCGTTTGCGAAACCCAAGTTACTCTTGCTAATACTTATTTGTGTCTGTGATTAAATCTGGCACTAAATCAATGCCTACATGTTATGGTCGGTTGTGCCTTACTCAGTGGGCCTGCTGTCTGTTGTCAGTGCTGGCACAGACAGGATACAGTTTTGGGCTGTGATGCGCAGCACTTTCAGTTTGATATGACACCCAGCAACCCTAAAGGATCAACAAAGATGAGGGAAAGAAGGGGAGATTAAGCACCCAGTCAAAGGAGTACAATTTAACCCACCAAAGCCAAGCTATTTTTTTCCCCCCCAATTCATTGAGATTGTACTCAACTGGGACAGGTCTGCAGATACTAATGATGACAAATCAGGAGGCGAGGGAAATGATGGGGGGAGGGGGTGGTGGTGGAAATGATGTCACAAGCAGATTTAACATTCAGAATGGGGCTATGCCAGCTATGTTAAAATTCAGTAACAGTGCATGACAGTGGGGTTCTTTTCTGCTTGTCTTCACTGTGGTGCTCTGCTTTGTGTGTTCAGTTTAGCGTGTTTTCCCCGGTGTTTGTGGGACTTCAGTGAATGATCATGTTTCCCTCCTTGACCACCTCTCTCAGGCTGTAGAGATTCTCAAGACGGCCAGAGAGATCCTGATGCGGGTGCGCTTCTTCCCTTACAGTGAGTGTCTCTGTTGCCCCTCCGCTGCAGACGGGTCCCAACACACACGTGTGTCACTAAGGATGAAAGCCCAACACGCTCCTACCCAAAATGTGTGCCCAAAATGCTTTATATGAGATTATGCTATGCAAAAACTTGGTGTGTCTGTTTTTTATAATTACATATTGTAGTGTATGTTATTTTTTTCGTATATATTTTATGTCAGATGAAATTACATATGTGCTGTAGGCTTATAACTAGTGACTCATTTTTTGTTCCCAAGAATTTTTTTTTTTTTTTTTAGATACTAGGTTTTTACACAATGATTATTTATTACAAAATTCCCATTTATATGGCATACATTTTTGGATAGTGAATCAGGTTTAGAAGAAAAGCTACTTGATATTAAGCTCTGGCCCTACTGTAGGATAATATGGTGCAGTGAGCAGTGCTGTTTTTCTAGGATGAGTAATGTATGTTGCTCATCATCGTATCAATGTTCCTAAGAGAGCTTAAACCTTGCTTTCCTGTTTAATGAAAATACTGTGTCAACAGTCTCATAATTTTTCTTGAACTGAGGGGAATTTTTTGTAAAACAATGCACAATTACTGTCTTTAAATGCACATACTTTCTTAAAATAACATGTATAAAATATAGACTGTGCCTGTAGTGTGTAATAATGACCAATATTTGTCTTTGGCTGTTGGAACCTAATTTCTGAAGAAACCCTATACCAGGAACTGGCAATGTGGTTATGAAATCATTTAAAATCCTTTTAATAAAAGCTGCATAGGAGGTGCTCACCATAACAGTTAGTCACCCATAGGACCTGAGCCACTACTTGAGTTGAGGTGTTATACTGTGGTATGGTTTCCGTCTGCATGTGCTACATTTCACAGAGCTTCTTGGCAGGTTTAGAACAGCAGCTGAAAGAGCAGAACAGGGGCCAAATCATGGGTACCACATCTAAAAGATCAGAATACGAACGTTGAGCCTGCATGTATGCAAGTGATATACTGTGCTACTGATCAGAGTGAATAATTGCAAACTCACATTTTTAAGGTAGTGTGTTAGTTCTACCTCAGGTCTAACGGTGTTTTATTTTTTCTGCCATCGCTGTTGTGAATAAAATGACTGAATTTTTACCTTCTCAGACTACCAGAGGCAAAAGGAGAGAACTGTCCACTAGATGGCATCAGATCCCTTGGCGGTGGCTGTGTGAGTCACAGAGTCAGTGGCCTTGGCAGGTGGAAGACAGATCATCAGTCTTCCCACAGATTATTTCACTTCCGTTCCAGCACAGTGATGACACACACACACACTGACGCACTGGCTCCACACCCATCTGTACATGCTTTAGGATGACTAAACATGGAGATACTGCAATGCTGGACCATGTTCCATATTATTTGCAGTCATACTGTGTGTGTGTGTGTGTGTATCCGTGTGTGTGTAGATATGGCAGCCTTGCTTTTGGACACAGACATTTCAGTTTGTGTGTAGCCCTGATTAAACTAGAACAACTGATGTGTATTCATCAGGTGTTAACTGACAGAATATAAACTAGGATATAATAGCATATGCATTGTTTATGAAGTTATGTTGTTAAAAAGAGAGGAATATTGTTTGGTGAAAGACTACTCGCATAAAACAGTGCATCAAGTCTGTTTCAAGCCTCTTGAAGAACAGCCTTTTTAAAATGGATATTTACAACCCCCCAGCATGTGTATGTATATTTGAATATTAGTATATTTTGAATAGAGGCCTGGGTTAATAGATGTCATTTTGCTTTTATGAACGAATGTTTAGATACTAAAAGCTTGTTAACAGTTGTCACTGCAGTAATAAATATTTTACTACCTACTAAAGATAGGCCTCCAAATTTTGATCTGCCACTGAACTGTTTTCAGTTGGATCTTCACAATTTAAAACAAAAGTATGAATTGTACAAAATGCAGCGGATACAACTTGCTTGTGCATACAGATAAGAATCTGGACAATTAAATCAGTTTTACCAACCAATGCCAGTAGCTGTCGTCTCATTTTTTGTTTGACTATTTGGTTCTTTTAACAGTGGAAGTGCTTGCAATATGAAATTTTGCATACAAGTAGTCTACAGGAAGACAGAAAAACACAAGCTGTTTAATTTTTAATTTATTGAACATTCTAATAAATATAAAGTTATCAGATATGTCTCACAGTGAAAACAATTATGTCAAAATATACAGTAATTTGGATATTAAATTACATTTCTGCAGATTGCACATGCTACGCATCCATCCCTGATTGAGGCAACCTGAGAAAAACAGGCACTTATAAAAACCAAGTTGCCTTTGCACTCAAGGCTGTCAAACTTGTTGCCCCACATTCATCTACGACAAGATGGAAGGTTAGCCTTTACAGCACCACGGGCGAAACCTAAAACCAAGGGACTTCACAGCGTTCTCAATAACTCCTGCAAGTTCTAGTCTGAACCTCATGACAATTGACCACATTAATGGGTTGTTTTCAAGAGCTTTCATATTACATTTTTCTTCAAATACTCTTCATAACAGTTGCCTTTTCGGCAAGTCAAACACTAAATCAGACAAATTATTTTAACAGAAATTCAATTTAAACACGAGAAGGCTCCACGGAAACTAACAACTTGACCCATTTGCGGAAGGCTGACGTCGAACTAAATTTGTGTTACTTGCTCCTAAAAAATAGTTTCAACTATCAGGACTGTCAATCCTGTATCATTACTTAGCTGAAGCCATCTCAACATCTCGAATTTCACAGAAATCCCATGTTGTGCATGCAGTAACTACATCAGAAACCACTGTCAATGTTTTAAGTTTCAGAGTTAAAACAGGAAGTTGGATCACAACATCATCAGGAAACCAGTGTGTGGAACTGTTGTGCGCTCTGGCTGCTCGGGCCACACCACTGATAGTGGTAACAGTATTGGTTGTACAGTAATGTTCTGAATAAGCACATTGTGTGCGTAGATAACAGCCACTTCACTACAAAAGAAGAATCAGTGCTAGAGCACACACTGTACACATTCTCAGTGTGTAAAATCTCAGTAAAACAGTTTAGTGTGATAAATACATCTCTAAAAACTGAGGGAAAAAAAGCAACAGTAATACTTCATTTAGCTTACATTACATTCTTCAACCACCCATTTGCACGTAGCATTTTTGTTAACGTCCAAAGAAAACAATACTCAATTCAATTTAAGTCAGACAGGCAATATTAAACACAGGCTAGAATTTTATGCAGATCAAAACATTTCCCCCCAAAGTAACGATATTAGATGAATAATCAAACCTGCTAATGTCTAAGGCCTCTTTTGATATTGTTCATAGTCTTACTTTCCTGTAAACTGTAAATCCCTTCACTGCATACAGCAATACTGTGTATCCCCAATGGACAAACAGAGGTCAAAGGAAATGACCTGTTTGGTCAAATGCAAAAACACTGAAAGGACAAGAATTTCAAGTCCTAAGAAGAGCAGGCCAAGCAGAGTTGCTCCACAGGGTACAATACCTGTAAACAATTCTAATTCTTTCGCACAACCGTGTGCTCTCTCAAACAGGGTATGTACAGACATTATAAGCATTTGGGTTAAAAAACAGGGTTTAAAGAAAAAGACTAATGCCATTAACTGGAGAAGTTAACTCCACTGAAGAACAAAAGTGTTGAATGGTGCGTGCAGGTAAACAGGCACACGTTGGGTGCTGAATACAGTGTCGGGTGTTGGGTGAAGGATTCTGAGAACCAGGACCTGAATCTGTGCAAGCGTGGGTGTGTCCATCCATGCGTCCGTCCTGTGATGCGGGGCCGGGGGTCGCGTACGCCGCCCCCCCTTCCCCCCCTCGCCCCCGCCGCTTAGCTGCTGTCCTCGGCGGTCTCGTTCGCCTGGATGTCCAGCAGCGAGCTCTCGTCTACGTTCTCCAGCGAATCGCCGCGCTGGATCACCAGGTCGGATGGGTTCATGTACGGCAGGGAGTTCTGCTCCGGGTACAGCCATGGCTTACAGTCCGGGCTGTTCTGCCGCTTCCACTCTGGGTAGGACTGTCCTGCCTGGTGCAAACACTTCATAACCTGCAGGGGGCGATAGTGAGGGGGCAGAGATGCTAAAACTGAACCTTCAACGCTCTGAGGTGAGGGGTTAGGTACCTCTTTGCATCACAACTGCAGCCACATGCCAAACCCATGAATATAACAATCTCCACATTGAGGCAAATTGAAGTAAAGTCAGTTTGTCTCTCTATTTCACGCCAAAAGAATCTGTCAACTTTGTTTGGCCTAACTGATCTGTTCCCAAAGATAGTTAATCCTGATTTTCTCATATTCCATTACTTTCCCTTTTCCCTGGTAGGAACTTAGTTTTTAATCTTAAGGCAAGCTAAAAGGACTTGCCCACTAATATCCACCACCTCAAAATGTGGTTAGCTGTTGAAACATTTATCCAAAACCCACTACAGGCTGCAATACAGTTTAGTACAATATAAATACTGTATCTCAAAATGGCAAAATTGCCAATGATTTTCAAACCAGGTTAGGCTATTTCTAATATGTAGTTCATTTAATTTGAAAATATAAACAAAATATTATAAAAGGGAAATGCTTTATCCCAGTTTGTTGTGGACACATGACTACTTGATGGACCCCTGTGAATCCCCCTGACCCCAATTTAAAATTTAACAAACACCTGAGGGCATTTAGAAGGCTGTGACAAAGTCTTAAAACCTGCCATTGATATTTAATGTCAGAGGCAAGCTTTTCAATCAACAAGGTCCTTGTTGTCTCGCACAAGAAAGAAACACCTTGTCCTACATACTTTTGGATCATTTCCCGTTTCACAGACGGGAAACCGGCAGGACCTGTTCCCCAGCAATCCAGAGTTTCAGCTTCGGCTGAGACATTTCATTACATTAAAAAAAAATTCAACTGAACCGGACCTTCCAGTGGGTTACCATGGTAACCATTGTCATTGCAGAGGCTTGGAACTCCTCTCACTCCAGGAGAGACTCACGGCATGTATCCCTTTCAGAGACCATTTTAAAAACGGCCTTACGCTCCAACTCACGCACTAAAACTCTAAAGCGAACCGCATGCAAATGCATGTCCTAGATACAGATTTCAGCACAGATTTACTTAAAATTTCTATTTCAGTGTCATGGGCTAGCTCATTGTAAAACATCAGTTTATTGAGAGTCCATACATGCCTTTGATATGTGAATCGGGAGCATACTTACTCTGGGAGCCAAGATCTGAGAGGCTCTGTTTACGACCCATTTTGGAAGGGAACCTGGAGCAACAGACAAATGTGGGAAAAGGTTATGAACCAAGGGGAAAACACTCTTGGTGTTCCTGGTTACGGATTTATAAAATGCATTTGTAGAATAAAAACAAAAACGTAATACTGCACAATTATCTTAAGTTTGGCTACTCAAAAAGCACAAATGAACACTGCATTTAAACTCACGTGAGGTTTGTGTGTGTGTACGTGAGGGGGAGAGAGAGAAGAAGAGATAGGAAAAGAGGGACCATTGTACACATGAGGAGGAAAGGGTCAGAAAAGGCAATCTCACCTTTGGGGTCGGCTTGTGACAGGTATGTGAAGATGCAGCTGTTGGGGCCGGTGGACTTCACCATGTAGCCGGTCAATATGGAGATGGCTCGCACCATATCCTTACGAGGAGGGTAATTCTACAACAACAAACACCTCGACTTCAGCAAGAGCACGCATTTTTGTGATAAGTTACCTATACAAGCATATGCAGTCCATATGCTTGATTGGCTTAAGACCAGCTTAATTTTAATTCATACATAACTCAACTGTAATTCATACAATGTCCTTGACTGAACAGAGACACAGTGAAGAGTATGCCTCAAGTAGGGAAAGGTTTTTTGGATATTTACACATTGGTTGTTTTGTGCAGTTGGATATCAGGCATCTCATAGTCCAGTCCTGGTTTCCTTTTAATCGGATATTTAGCCAATTTGTTAATTTACGTACTAGGCTAAGTTCTGAAACACCGTATAAACCAGCAAGACAAAAGTCGGAGTCAGAGAATCAATCTTGAAATGCCAGACGTTTGGTGGTGAAGTATGAGGAGACTGAGTGACAGGGGGAAGGGAGGAGGAAAGAAGAGCCACTCCGTGCGAAGGAGAACAGGCGTACCGGGTGTTTGACGGAGCAGTTGACGATCAGGTATTCGTCGCCGTTCACCTGCCACGAGCGTAACGTCACCACGTCTCTGTTCTTCAGCGGCTTCGGACAAATCCCTGAGAGCGAGGAAACAAAAAGAGCAAAATACAGGCACTGTTAGAGCAACCCATGGAAAACCCATCTTCCAATAAACCCCCCTGCCCCTGCCCCCTACACACACACACACACACACACACACGCACGCACACACACACACCTTAAGCAAAGCCTCAGTAGAAACAGAAGAGCAAAAACAGAAGCTTGGTGTTGACAGTAAACACGTGTTCAGAACAGGCCCCCTCATGCCTTCCCTTCACTCCTAAGGGCAGCCCGAGGAAGACCTATCTGACAAGCCGGCGCCCACGCCGCTGGTGTCCCACATGACCTCGTCAGGGAGGTGAAAGACGGGGACTAGGGAAAGGGGCAGAGGTGTGTTGTGTGTGTTGTTCGTGCGCTTGAGTGTATGTGCATGTGTGCATGTTGTGGGGAGCAGTATGTAATTAGGGAAAAACCCTGAAAGATAAATAAGGCAGTAGTAAAGATGGTGTGGCAAATTGAAAGAAAATTAGAAAAGGTTTTTGTTTACTCGCCTTTCTGTTCCAAAAAAAAAAAAACAACAAAAAACCCCCCCACAAAACTACACAATACATACGCAGTATGCCACTGCCCTGACACAGCTGTCACATCAGGGGCCTAGGCACTCAGTCATCACTGACCTGACCCGACGAACGCAACAAACGTATCGACAGCAGTGGTGAAACTGCCCTTCATGAGTTCAGTTGCATACAGAATCACTGTCATGCGCGCGCACACACTGCACCAGGCGAAGACCGGCGGCAGCCATTACGAACGAGGCAAAGCGATAAGAGCACAGTCATAGCGGGCGGTAGCGCTCACAGGAGTAGTAGCCCACGTCTGCGTTGGCGGAGAGGCGTGCGATGTCAAAGCTCTCCAGCATCGTGGGATCCCAGCTCTTGCGGTACTGGCCGTCGTGTAGCACGTCGTACATGGCGGCCGCTGACACGTCGTTGATCGCCATCCTGCACTGAAGAAAGCAAGACAAGAGATGAGTTACACCACCCGCCATTCGCCACTGGTCCTGAATAAAGGAGTGGGAGTAAGTGTTTTTACACTTCTCTACACCCACACTCCAACTGAAGCTCCCATTAGACTAAATGAAAAAGGGAAATGTTCCACAAACATTGTGAAATATTGAATTTATAACTTTAATCAATATTTTACTTTGTGCTACTCATACGTTTTATGATATGCAAATTGTACATTTTGAAAAAAGAAAATGACCAAATGCCCAGCTGAAGACAGACAGACAGACAAACACACACACACACAAATTTATTGCTATACTTGTGAGGACTTCCCATTGACTACATTAATTCCGTAACCTCTAACCCTAACCCCAACCACTACATGCCTAACCTTAACCCTAACCTTAACCTAATTGTAACCCTAACCCTAACCCTAAGTCCTAACCCTAAAGCAGCCTCTTGAAATTGTGGGGACCAGCAAAAGGTCCGCACCTTGCGTAATTTTCCTCATCTTTCTATCCTGGGGACATTTGGTTCTCACAAAGATAGTAATACATGTCCACACACATACTCACACTCACACACACGCACGCACGCGCACGCACACGCACAGGGAAGTGTCCAGGACCACACTGCTCCTCAGGGGAGTGACCTGGATTAGAAATCCTCACGTGGCAAGTCAAATATGAATTGTGAGGAATAATTCCATTTTGTGCCTGTTCTAGTAATGATCCTGTTTATAAAACAAATGGAAAAACGCCATGATAATCGAGACTTGGATAAGAACACCTGTCCGAGCCAGTGGGAGCCACATGCACATTACTGAAAGTAAATAGTATGTGTATGTGCAATTTACTGCCTTTCTTAGCGCCCCCACAATCAGAAAGCCTACATTCAACACGTAGTCAAGCGAATTTGTTGCCGGGCACACCAGTGTACACAAACTCTATCGGGACTAAAAGGCAAGTCCAACAAATCTTATTAAAGGTAACAACTGTGCCTGCGAGGCAAAGATGTGTGGTGGCCTCCAGAAACGTCTTGTTTGCAATGAAGGATATTTTAGGTATTTAGGCCACATAAGTCTGACAACCTGGCTTTAGAATAGGTGTTATTGGAGCACCGAGGTGCTCGCGGTTTAAAGTAGCCTAAGAAAGTATAGCCTACTTCAATTAACTTCCTTAGCTTACAACGTCTTTATGTCCCAAAAAGGTTGCACATTGTAATTTTAAAAAATCACATTTATTCTCATCATTATTCTACGTTCTAGGAAAGAAGCGTGTATCAACAAAAGCTACTACATTTGAGAGAAGCGCATCAGTGCATCTGCGGGGAAAAACCACCGACACATTCACAAACTACCATGACAACTCATTATAAACTTGGATAGCTGTCCTCAAACGGGATGTCAGCAAGCTAGTTCACCTTAACTATTTGGCCTGTATCGGTCGCAGCTTCTCGTCCATAAATCCTCCCTTTAACTTTCTTTCATAGTTGGACATAATCATAGCTTCTGCTAAAGATTTTAAGAAGCTTTGCAAACGTTAGCCATGCAAAAACATACACAAGAACTTGCGGCTACCGCCGTTGAACTGAGAATGAAAGTTTACTATAAACTTCAAGTAAAACATAGCATATTGCACATAAAACTGTGTGGACCAATCGAAACATGTAGCCTAGACAAACGTTAATTAGCCCAATCGAAGCTATTGCGAAGAGAGAGACAACTGTAAAAATCAACTAACATCACATGTAGGCTACTGTAACAGATTTAAATACCTTGATCTTGTGCACTTTCTGGATGTTGTTTTTCTCTCCTTTTGTCGATGTCAACGAGGGCATTTCAACCCATACCTCCATTCCGTTCTTCTCGTATTTGCTATACCAGCCCTCCGTCGACAAGCATTGTTTTCTGAAGTCAGAAAAATCTGCTTCTTGCGGTATCGCCATGGAACCCCGCCGCGACATGTCTGGAATTCTTTAGATAAAATTCCAAAGTTCCACAAATTAATTTTATATAGCTACTCCAAATTCAACGGAGAGTCAGCGTTGATGTCGTTTCTTACTATAAGTATCCAAGCGTAGTGCGGTTACGCGCCAGCTAGTCTATAGACGAGGAATAACTTTATTGAAACTAATAACGGCTTATCCCTCAAGGTTATCGGTCCCTTTGGCTCTGCGCTCCAGTTTGCACTGCGATGACAATGAACTAGTCCCGGTTATTATAGTCCCCACATTAACATATCAAGTTCGACTGGATTTTTGTCTCGGATTCCTCACCTACCGAACATACGTAGCTTGTTACAACTTGACGCCTTCTAGGGCACTACTTCCGGGAATTACAACAGGTGCGTCTACAAACAAATCTGACACAGATACAGATGTCATTTAGCGCCTACATCAAAACCTTTCAGTGTCGAAAATGCTGTGTGTGTAGATAATGTTTGGTACAAACAATCGTAACTTCGTATTGTGTTGTTCTTCAACAACATGAATCTAAACGAAATTGATTTTAATAACTCATGAGCGCTACATGTGCTCCGCAAGCGAGTGAAATCTACACATCATCTCCTAACAGTGTAGTGATTCTTCAAACGATTTTAAAATAGGCCGCTTAAATTTAGTGACAACACAGACTGTTTAAAATGTAAGGTTGTCACTGCATTTGCTGCAACGTTTTATGATTGAGCAATCCAGTGATGTCTGGTTTCTGTTCCACGGATGGGATAGCCGACATGTTTCACTTGATGAATAGCTACTTAACACTTTACACGCCCTTCATTATCAAACAACCCTCGCTGTAAAGGAAAAATCATTAACGCGTGTTGTAATGGATACTGATAGGTGGTCTAGATTGAGATGTGGCCAATGTGCAATTCCCCCCTAACCATTATTAACTTATTGGTGACAATGTGTACTTGAGCAGAACATGAAACCCCACTAAGTCAATTACTTTTTATTATACACAAAGACATTTGTCAGTTTTTTGTATGAAATGTCAGCCATTCAGCATGAATCGAGAGCAAGACCTGTGTACATAGCAGTTTTCACTATGACTCAGAGCATAACAATCCAAGTGTTATTTTGTAATATTTGGTGACAACGCACCTTTTGTTCCATTGGCTAAGGCCATATATGGGTTATGTAACTTAAATAGATTCTTCCAGATATACAGGGAATCATTTACGAACGATTGAAATGATTTCACCAGGTGGATGAGTACATTGTGTAAAAAACTGATATTACGCAAACTTTTTGTCTACACAATCAGGATTTTTCAATGAAATGTTGTTTTGGCTATAAACACTAGTAAAGAAAAAGAAATTGTTAACATTCGGTGAAATATCTTTATTTCATGTGATACACTTCTGTTTCTTACTCATTTTTTAATTTTTATTATTTTTTTTTTTACAGCAGATAGTAATAGTACATTATTCACACAAACATTGCTAAAGACTAGTAGACAGCATGTTTCAAATGGACAGACACACTCCAGAATAGCACAGCTGAATATTCGATTTCAGTCAGTGACAAGTAATAAGAGATCTGTTTAGGCAAAGAGGGTTGTTTCATACAAGAGAATTAAATATTTATCTACATATTAATATGTTAAATGTTTAAACTTTTTCCCCGAACTATAGCAAGTATGTATGTGCGCTGGTGCAGGTGAGACGAGACAAGTGTGTTTGTTTCTTTCTGTGCACGTACGTGGATTAAAAGGAAAAATGGCTAACTGAAGTAATGCATTCTTTGCTCACTACATTCGTTCTAACTCAGTTGATACTTTCTGATGCGACACTGACAACACAAACCAGCCCTGGGGGTCGGAGCACCCAGCATGATCACACCAACATGGAAAATAAAAACAAAAAGGCCCAGCCCTCACTTTGAGGCACAGTAAAACAAAAGACATGCTAACAATTAAATAAAAAATAACTTACTCATCTCAAGTCTGCAATAATAATAATAATAACGGTTTTGGTTACACAATTCCATTTTCTCTTGCTAATTAAAAACTAGAAAATAAGAGATATGAAACCCACTTGCACGAGCAAAAGCAGCAGGTAGGTGCGTCTGTGTTTTTATACGGCAAGGGTGCTTACCAACAGCTAACAGTATCATCAAAAAAAGACTGAACTGCCACTATCCGCTCAACAAATCTAAATCTCCGATTACTAAAGCAGATCGTCAAGCTGCGGACATCTTTGATATAGCGGAACGATACAGTGCACGGTGTGTGTGAGCAGGCAAGCATGGCTTTTTACAACGTCCTTTACCTAGTCCAGCAAATTGAGCGCGCAGCTCCACAATAGTGTCAAGAACCCTTTCTGTCAGTGCGCCAGGGGAGCTGGCTGAGGAGCACCAACCCATTTTCTCATTCTTGCGTTAGAAACGAGGTGGAAAATAAACAAAAATATATATACTTTTTCGTTTTGTTTTATACAAGCAGAGAAAGGGGTCAATGAACAGAACAGCTAGACTGAACAGGTTTTACATGAGTATAAATGCCACGGTCGTTTGTTCAAAGAACAATTTAAAAGAGGATCTGGGGTAAATTTCCCTTTTCTGGAAATACACATACACCTATTTCATCTACCAGTCAGTAGTACATTCTGTTTGGAGCATCCCCACATAACTTGGGTATAAAAATGGGCGTGGCTTACTGCTAGTAGTTTGCCGTCAAACTAACCCTTTCAGAGTTTAGCCCTCTTTGGCTGTTAATAGCCTGAGATAAAAAGTCACCAAATAAAACAAAAACAACAACAAAAAAACTATATATTTTAAAAAAAGTAATGGCTGAAAAAAGCATATAAGAATTGAATGGACAATGCTGATGGATGCAGTAATTCAGCCATAACCGACCCTCCTTGCTGAGGCTGTAGAAGGCAAAAATCCCCTTTTCTTCTAGTCAAGTTATTGTAATTTTTTGGTCCTTTTGAAGTATTAACTGTGTCACTAACGGATGACCCTGGCCTGGCCTTGTGTCGTCCAGTCTTATTTTGGGGGGGCGGGGGGGGGGGGGGGTTCAATTGAAAATTTTGGGAATTAGAAACAGAAGCTCTGTTAAAAGGTCAGTGAAGACACCTCCCCTCTTCACTCTCCCAATAAAAATGAAAAGTAGCCAGACACCAAGCAATCGAGAACTTGTCTTATTCAAAATCGACGAAATGAAACCAAAGTCCAAATAAATGCAGATACACAGATGTCACTCATTTCAGAACAACAGAGGCCTTATGGGATATTCAATATTAGCCTGTGAATACAGGGCCAACCTCCAACATTATTGTACAACAATGACAAATGTGACAGCACTGATGTTGCTTCAAAAAAGTGCAAGAACTCAAGAGTGGTGGGAGAAGCTATCAGTCTGCAGTCCTATATATGTCATGCAGTTGAAATAGATATTTTGAACAAATTGGTATTTAACTTATTCTGTGGTTTAATGGGTTTCTCTCTTTTTTTTAAGCCTTAAAATGTTTTATTTTTTTTATTTATTTGTTTAAATACAGAGTAATAGCACATCCACACGGTTACTCCGAAAAGTCACTGAGCCAACGGGAATAGATTCTCCAGCCAATGGCACGCCGCCGTTGTTGGTGCAAATGGCCAATGAGAAACAAGCTATTGGGAGGCGCAAAAAGGGGGGGGGGGACGGGGGACGTGGGCATTAGCATGAGCAACTGCTCTCAGTCACAGGCTGTTCTGGTGGCTTCTCCAGTTTGATGTCAATCACTGCGGGAGTGGTTAAGGAGGGTAGAAACACAGGTTTAACTCAGGCACAATGAAGTGTGAAAATGAGCCTCATTTAACTTGTTCTTGTGGTAGTCTCTGCTACTGAAACAAATTTACATTCTCTTGATTTGTCAGATACTCAACAGATTTTCTAAGCCTAGCACTATACTTCCAGATTTTTATAGGCACTTTTAAGTTGCTGTGGAATAAAGCACATACCAATTCCTTAAATGTAAACATAATGCATTAGTCCTACGTTTCAGTTTAGATTTTTAAATGTTATCCTACACTCTAATGTATATTGCTTATCCTAATAATGGGCTACCTAACCCTGCCCACGAACGCCAAGGAGATCTCAAATTACACAAAGTGGGTCCAGAGTGGTACAGGGCTTTAGAAAATATATAAGAACTCAGCAATATTAATATTTAATATGTCAAGCAAAATTTGTCATATACTTCCAAAGAAATGGCACATATTAAAAATATTAAGTCAGATTATCTGTCACTGTTCAGTTTATAACGGTGAAAGTATGAGAGTGAAAAACAGGCAAAATAAGCTAAAGAAAAAGCAGCTCCTTTATGACCGACTGTGATGAGTTCTTACATTTAGCCTGAAGTGTGCTCTTATTCCTGGAAGTTCCTTGCAATTTAAAAAAATTACCATTATGCTATTTTGATGAAAACAGGCAAAAATATCTCATTCAGCAGCGGGAGAAAATGACAATCATGCTTCAGAAGAAACACAGTAAATCTTCAGCATGTTAAACACTTTAAATTTAAGGATATTGAAAGTATCTCCATGCCTGTCTGGCCTTTGGCAATGTAGAAAATAAGCGTATGAAAGAAAATAAAGAAACTCCACGCACCACACACCGGCAGTGTTGTGTGGAGTTTATTTTCTTTCAAACACTTAAAATTAAAATTTTTTCACTTTAAATTAAAAAACTTTTTTCCCATAATGCTTCACACGGTGGGGACCAGCCAAGCGTCGGTTTATACTCATATCACAAAGCATATGCAAATCATGGGACCCGCCTGCTGTGCCCAGAGCCCCTCCCCGGGGCAGGGCCTGGGTCTGAAGGATACTGTCCTCTTTGCTCTTCTCAGGAGCGTTATCCATCCCAGGTAAGGCAGCGGCCACACGGCGGAACAGCTGAGGACGAATCAGAGAGCCAAGTTAGAACCGGAGAACACGCAAGGACCTGGGATCTGACTCTTACTGCCTCACTGGGTTAATTTCACTTCTACAGCTTCCTCTATTCAGCTGCTGTGCTGAACTGTTCGCAGGCCTTTTCTCTTCACGCGCCAGTATTACACGCGTGTGCAAAACAAAAGGCCCTATAATTTCAATGGCTGAGAATCCGTGAGTTAAAAATTATTTTAAAAGCCAGAACTGCTACAAAAAGAACCAGAGTTAACTGTGCACTTAAAATGTCAGCTGTTAACCATGCTCAGTTTCACAGTGCAGACAGATGTGAGACAAGATGTAGTTACCAAACTTACCAGATGTCGAAAACATAATTTGGAACTCCAAATGAACACAGATTTAAAAAATCTAATATAAGTACAATTTTCAAATGTAACATTTCACTTAACAATAAAACTGGACTGCCAACAGGAAACAAATGGAAAGACAGGGGTGTAACCTCAATCTTTATACCCGCTGGCTGGAAATGTGGGTGTGTGCATTTCACATTTTGGGTTTAGGAGTTCCTGATATGCTCGTAAAATATGACATCACCAAGGAACTGGTTGCAACTGGCTAGCACATCCAGTTCACACCACTTCAGATCACAGCAGGACCTGCGACAAATAGGTTTTCTCACCAGACAAAAGAACACACCAAGTAATTTCCCCAAAAGGCCCAAAGGAATTTGGATGAATCTATGCAGGCTTTCCCTTGTTTTAAAAGCAAGTTTAGTGTCTGGCTGCTAGGAGCTACCTGGTTTTTTTGTGCATAAACAGTTTTAGAGATACTGTACATTTGACTGCTTGACTCGGACTGTAGCTTGCTACAAAGATGCCAGAGCACGGACCCACCCACACCCGAAGTTGAGTTTGGTTGGCTTGTCAGTTGGTCATAGAGGCAGATATATTGGTTGAAGGCCTCATTTGTTGACATACATCAAATAAGACAAGCGAGTCAACAATGTTTTTCATTTGTTAATAGGAATGACATTAGCAAAGCTATATTGCATTATCATCATAACAGTTAAAATGTATGCATTTCACATTTATGGAACAGAACGTTGAATTTGCTGAACAGCCAATTTGACATGACCAGAATGACGAGCAATTTATCCTCTTCTCAACAGAGGCTTCTATTTGACAGAAAGGAAATACCACAGGTTGTTGTAGAAGATGCCATTACTGAACACGTAGTCATCACTAGAGATGAATGTGAGCATGATGGAAGTTTCTAGAAGCACACCCACTTGGAGACCATCCAACAAACACGATAGGTATCATATAGGTAAGTGCTTCTCATTTTTAACAAAGAACACACACACACACCTGCGGACGCTTGATAGAGCATCAAAATATTTCACAAAAAAATAAGTGTTCTTTGAGATGTCTTGACTAGTTATTTTTAGGGGAGTCAGATTTTATGAGAATAGTATAAAACACAGTAATATAAAATATTAAAATCTGGCCACCTTATAATTCTTATCACATTAAGTTAAAATTATAACAGAGTCCTTTTAAAATCTGAATGAACATAAAACACAAACAAAAACATACTTCAGCCATACTTCAGTGGCGATCATGCTAAACAGGACAGAAAGCACAATATGCATACAACATAAAAAAGCCGAATAAAATATTCAAGCGAGATTCAAGCAAGTAACACCAGGGTGGGCCGGGGCAGAGAACTTGTGCTACCAGAAGTGACGTCATGAGAGGTGAAGAGAGGACTACAGGAAGCCACATGGGGGAAGGACAGCAGAGAGAGAGAGAGAGAGAGAGAGGATGAGTGGATGGGAGCAGACTCAACTGGATCAGCCACTTCTCAGAGCCTCTACCTGTTTGACATTGTAGCCAGTCTTTGCGCTGGTTTCAATGAACATGACATTCAGCTCCTTAGCTCTCTGCTCGCCCTCTTCTGTGGTGATCTGTCTGCTCCGGGCACAGCACAGACGTGCAGACCGGCGGACAGACGGACAGACGAGGGGAATAAATAATCCGGAGCAGGGAAGAGAAAAAGAGAGAAGGGAAAGGAGAGAGGAATAAAGAGGAAGAGAAGCTCAGAACAGATTCCAAGGTCAGTAGAAAGCAACAAAGACAGGAGGTGTAGTAAATATTTGAAGCACTTCTTCAAGTTGAGAAACAGATGCAATTTGTTGACAAAAAAGAATTTAAAACAGAATCCCACCACAATTAAATCACTCCCAAGTCATTCACTCAATCTCCCCACATCCAAATCCTGTATCTAGTCTATCTGCAGTGCCGACTGATCCTTTTCAAATCACGCCATTTTTAGCGGGAAGGAAACTGACAGGAGAGCACAGATTGGTGCACACTCCTGCCCGCACGCCAGCGACTGGTTTGACCCACCCACCTGTTTGACGTTATATCCTGCCTTGGCACTGGTCTCTATGTACATCACATTGAGCTCCCGTGCTTTCCTCTCTGCAGCCTCAACAGATACCTGTCTACCATTCCCCAAAGGGGCGGAGGGGGCAGGAAGATACCGAAATCATAAGTGACATGGGGGGGGGGGCAAACAAACTGTGGGGGAGAATGTAGAAAATTAAAGGCATGAACAATGCAATTAACTGCAAAATGAAATGGTGAAGAAAACTGGGATCAAACATAAAATTGCTTATAGCAAAAATAAAGAATGAGGTTTGAACAAAAACCAACTGTATTACCAGGTTCTGAACATAATTGCATGCAATACGAAATTAAACTTGAAATGAAAATAAGATGGCATTAAAATAAGTTCAAATGAAGAGGGGAAAGGGTCTTCCCAGCAGTCTCAAATCTGAAGGGACACGTCAACTCCCAGGTACAAAAAATATGACAGATAGGATAATACACAACTTCCTATGTGCAGTACACTCACATATTTTATTCACACCATTGATAAGGATGAACAAACAGCTATATAAGATAAAGCATACAAGTAATGACGCATATGTTGTGCTCAATAAATGCAGAGAATTCCAAAATATATTGTTTCACAAATATTTTTCTTCCAGAAAACACCTGGATCGCAGTCATTCACAATCCTAACTATTCGTTTAAATACAATCCAACAAAAAAAAAATCTTCATAAATAGACAACATAAATGTCCCCATGTGTAGTGAATGGATGGTTCAAGGGGCAAAGAGAAGTCCAAGGGGCACAGTTCAAGATCTCCAAAACAACCTGGCATCTTGGGGTTTCAATGTGCCCAAACGGCAACACCTACATGGCAATGGCCTTTTTGGCAGAGTTGGAATTAGGTTGCTCTTTTGAAAGCAATTCACGGAATAAGACGTCTTGTATTCACCAAACTAGATCTGAACTGCAATTGGAACTGTGTCTTGGACAAGCACATCAGTGTTATATTTGACATGACATCATCCAAAAAATGCCAGTAATGTTAAAATGCACCACATGCCTACAGTAATACATTGGGCTTGTTTTGCATCCACAGGCCCTGGCGCCCTTGTAAAAATAGATGGAACCATGAATTCCACCATGTATCAAGACACTTTGTCCAAATACCTTGTTCGATCTGATACACCTTAGCCACAGATGGACCTTTCAACATCACAAATATACATCTAAAGCAACTAAGAAATGGGTGACAGCACAAGATCAATGTCCTGAAGCAGCCATCTCATTCTCCAAACCTGAATTCAATTGAACATTTGTGGTTTGAACTCAAAAAAGCAATCTGAATACGTCAACCCAAGAATTACAAGGAACTAGAACAATTCTGCATGGAGGCATGGTTAATTTACCCCAACAGCCTCATATGACACCACAAAAGGCAACTATAGTTGTTCTTATAATGGTCAAGGGAGGAAGCACTATTAGTACTAAGTACTATTAAACAGGGCTATGAAAATTCGGGCAACTGACATTATAAATCCAGGATATGTGTACATAATAGCGACTGACTGATATATGCTTTTATAACAATCAGGATGGTTATAAAAGCATATATCAGTTTTTATTACACAGCTGTATTGGACTTTACCATGCAAATACCCTGCAGCTGTAAGGCCGGTTCCCATGGACTTGCCCATTTGTGATTCTTTGTTTTTCTGGAAACACCTTAAATTTGTGAACCGTTGGTTTGAGGTTCATGCCAATGCATTATTATGAAAGAATAGAATTTTCTCTATATTTTGAGCATAAACTATACCTCAGTGCTTGTACACTTTCATTTAGCTTTTTGTTCATCTTTACCAAGGATGTGAATAAAACGGAGCCAACTGTATATGCAAATACATTACTCAAACCCACACAATACAGTCACCTGTACCTTTTATCAGCCAAGTCCGTTTTGTTCCCAACCAGCATAATGATGACATCACTTCCTCTTTCTGTTCTGACATCATCAATCCACTTTGAGGTTTGCTGGAATGAATTGAGGTCTGAGGGGAAGAAATTACATTTAAGTTTCCTTATCCATAACATTGTTCTCATCAAAATGTTTTCAGTATATTTCACATGAATGTCCTCAGTACTAGGGACATACAGAACAGGGGGTCCCATCCCTGGTCATGAAGATCCACACAGTCTGCTAATTTTTGACCATTTCAAAAGCTAAAGAACCAGGTGAGGTAATTTAACTGTGTACTCCACAACTTTGATTGATGAATTAAGTACTGATGAACAACAAAATCCAGCAGGCCCTTTAAGGCCAGGGTTGGTTACCCCTGATGTAGTGTGTAGCATCTACATCAAGTTGTAGCTACATCTACCACTTCATACGGCCACTGGTCTTTGATAAAGCTGCAGCCAAGCTCTCGGAATCTGCTATGTCCAAAGAGGTTAGTAGAAACAGTGAAACAGAGGTGATAGGAGTAAACATGGTTAAAGAGATACTGAAAGGACAGAATAGTCCCCCACCCCCAGACTTGCAAAATACAGAATAAAAGCTAGGGCCCCTTAAACTGCACACGTTTTAAACTATCGAGATCAACAGGCTTATGCGTAATCCTGAAAAACCAGCCCCCCCTAACACGCTATCAAAAGCACCAATGTTTATTTTAAAAGCCCTGGTTGATCAGACCACCATTTACTGGCGTTCTTCCCCTGCTAACACGGCTCTTGACTGACGTCATGAGTGAGACTGGGAGGCCCCGACTCACTGGTGATGTCATAGACCACCACAGCAATGGTGGAGTCCCGGATGTAGCTGGGGATAAGACTGCGGAAACGCTCCTGTCCTGCGGTGTCCCACAGCTGCAGTCTGACCTGGGGAGGGGGGGTGAAGGGAGGGAGGAGGGGAAGAAGTGGAAGAGAACAAGGAAAAACAGCACAGACATAAAAGAGCTGAAGAGAAAGAGCAAGCTTTGCTAAGGAGAATTGGAAAAAAAAAACGGATTACCCTCACGCCTCAATAAATGATCCTACTGAATTCTGAATGAGAACTTCATGAGTGGAGAAAGTAAGATCAGAGATTTGACATCAGAGATTCAGAGGCACCTGTCGCGGTGGTAGGACAGCAGAGGGGACGTGGTGCTCAGGGCACTGCCTTACAAGCTCTGGAACTGCTGGAACAGCAGCATTCCACGAGCGCAGATGCCCTCTGACGCAATGAACCAGTGACGCATGCCTCCCTCCACATTCCACCCCAGTGGCTCCAGGAGGCTCAATCGAGCCAAGATCATGAAGTGATGGAAAATGGAGGGTGTCACTCAAGACAGGCCCAGGTGGCACGACCTCAGGAACAAATAAATCTTAACATCCGTCCTGCGTCCGTGGCCACAACCTTCAGTGCCAGTCCCGTGAGGCGTTTTTTTGTTTTTCCAGCCAGAACCCTCCCATCTTGAGTGACACTTGGCACACGGGGCCCGTTTCAGTGACGCCAAACACACCGAAAAAGCTGTCGAAGCGATCCGTCCCAGCAGCGACCCCCCTCTACCCCACTGCGTCCAGACAGCCTGAAGTGGGGCAGGCCAGTCGGGTGAGGGGGGGGGGCAGTACCTACTTGCTATATCATAGACCACCACAGCAGCAGCTGAATCGCGGATGTAGCTGGGAATGAGACTGCGAAAGCGCTCCTGCCCGGCAGTGTCCCAGAGCTGGAGGCGAATCTGCGTTCAACCACAAGATGCAAGGGAGGCACGTGGGGGCGGGGGGGGGGGGGGGGAGCAGGGGGGCAAGCAGCCATAGAAGGGAAGGAACACAGACACAAAAACCCAACTTAAAACAGAAAACCAAAAAAGAAAACAAACAAAAAAGAATGGAACCTTAAAAACTAACAGGATGGGAAAAACCATAAAAAATGATGACAGGACCCAAGGCACAAACAATGGAAAACTGACTGATGACTGTTACAAATCAATGAGGAAACCACAGTGAAAACAGAGGACCAACCACCAGTGTATTTTTTGGCCTGTGTAATCACAGGTTTTGAAAATGTTTTTTCTCAAAGCCGCTCGCAAGGGCTCACGTTTCTTGGGGAGGGGGATGTGAACAACACCAAAGCTGTCATTCTGGTCACCAGCACATGTATACAGTACAATGGCAGCCTATTTAGTAAACAAAACCAATGTGCAGTGTGTACCTACCGTACGGTCCTCCAAATACATGGTCTTGGATAGGAAATCTATACCAATAGTTGCCTGTAAAACAGGAGTGAATGTACTGTCAGGATAGAGTACAAACTGGATGCTATTTGTGTAGCAGTTGAACAGGAATCAAGACAGCACAGCACATTACATAGCAGGCCAGTAACATTTTACTGAGTGATGGTTGCACAATGAGTTTTTAACAAGTGAAACGTTTTTTTCTTTGGGTGTAGCGCACCCTTATGTGACAGCAGGAAACAATGTGCTGCTAAAAAAAGAAACAGTCACTCTTATGATTAACTATTAATAACCCAATTATGGTGTGCTATTCTGTCTATGATTCAATAGGCCAACAAAAGAATGAATGACAAATAATGAATACAATGGATGCACGCAGATCATCACAATGCAGGCAGACGGGGCCGAGGCATAACTGCCAAAGTGACTCTCTAACTAGTGAGACTCTGTTCCACATATTCTCTGGCTACAGAAGTACTCAGACTCAATCGTAGTCCCCTTCCCTTGAAATCATCATAATGCAAAATAGGGACCTTGTAAAGTTACTGCAGCAGGAGAAAAAGCTGCACGCTCAGCAAGGCAATGAACAGACCTGGCATCCCAGCACAGGTGGTGCTTGAGTTCCACCACCTTCACTAGATCACTATAAGAAAGGTGCTATACAAGTTATAATTATCTGGTCTATGGTCAATCGGAGCTGCATATGATAGACTCAATTACAGTCATTGGCTGGAATGGATTTGAAACCCATGAATTTCTCTCAGTAGACATTTACCGCACTCACTAAACATTTATCAAAAAAACAAAAACACAACAGGAACAAATGCGTGACAGAAAAAAATAATACGTGCATTATAAATGGTTAATTTAAAGTGGGTGATGGAATGACAGTTACCTGATAGGTGTTATCAAAGCTATCATACATAAACCTGGTGATGAGCGAGGTCTTCCCCACTGCAAAGACAGATACAATATGTCGCATTATTGCGCGTACAAGATCAGACTTGAAACTTAAGACAGAACAGACAATTAAACATCTGTGTTAACGTCACTGAATTGAACAGAATGTGATAATTAAATAAATGCTCGTTGTGTGCCTCGACAAGGTTGCAAGACTTTCAAACTGGAAACTACTGACGGTTAACGCGTTAGCTAACCACGGCAGTCGTCGATTCATGTGTTTTAGTCTACAGATAACGTTACGACAGAGCGATTAAACTATTATCAAGCCAGAAATCAGGCCCATAGTTTAGCTAGTAACAAAGTCGGTGGATGGTGATAAAGGAATTATTTGTTTTGAGAGATAATAGGTGGACCACTGAACTCCGCACAGTTCGTGGACACCGCGCTGAGTTGGCATAACGGATTGTGCCACGAGTCAAAACAGACATGTTCAGCTCTGTTAGCTAGCTAGTTGGCGTTAGCCTGTATAGCGTCGATCAGAGCTAAAATGGATATCTATGGCTATTTACCGTCACGAAAGTAAGACATAAAACAAATATTTCAAACGTGTAAGAAACATATCATCGTTGTGGCACAAGAAACCAACATGCCTCGCTAGCGCAAATATTATAACAGGCCGCTGCAGATCATATAGCTAGATTACGGTTTCACAACCGGCAAGAAATATCTTGGCTGGCTTGCTCTTGTTAATCATCTAGCCTGCTAAACAGAGAACATTCCTCGAACATATGACGCTAGCCTTCATTGTTCCCAGTCCTATCGAGTGAACTTCTCCAGCTGAAGGACAACAGCTTACAACCTAACCTTAGCTAGCCGGATGACACATTTTAACGAGATAAGACAAGCGATCTTGTTCACTCAAAACACATCTAGTCGAGCGTTAAAATTATACTAGCCAGATATCCAGCTATCTAGTAACGTTACAATATCTGACTTAATGTATCTAGCATCATTAACTAGAAAACGTTAGTTACGTGAAGTGCTTACATTTCTTGGACAAGATTTTCATTTTTTAAAAATCCAGATTATTAAAGAAATTCACAAATAATCGAAGCTAGCTAACGAGCATGCTAGTTAGTTAACATTAGATTCCTTGCTGACTACTGTTGGATGTCACCGGAACTGGTCAAATGCATTTTACCTAGTCTAGCTGGCAAACAGCCCGTCTAGCAAATATTAGATAGAAGAATACTTAATATGTATTGCTAGCTGATTTACCCTTAAAATAGGTGTATGAACTCCAATTATTCTTCGCTAAACACTAGCTAGATAAACTCATTAGCGCTATCTTGCTACAGTCCCCACCCTAGTGTCTCCCTCTTGTCATTCACTGCTGTGGGCCCTGTGTCCCCGATATATTATTTCGCATATCTTTCCGCTTAGGAAATCATCTTATGCGGCCTGATGCGATGCTTTCATCAGATATAGGTTCACGACAAACCATCGCGCGTAGGAAGTATCGAGTTTTCTCCAAATTTCACACCAATAATGCAGCCACTTACCGCTCTGCTCGCCCAGAAAAACAAGCTTGAATTTCCGCAGGGGGTTACCAAACTCTCCGCCGGTGGTGGTGGACATGGTTTTTAATTTTAGCTATACAGAGCTAGCAAGCTACTAGCTGTGTTTTCTCAGTACAGCCAGGGGTGCACTGTTGTAATGTAGCTATGCGAGTGTGTTTTGCAAGCCAGCGCCGCACAGCGACTCAAGAGGGCAGCGATGAAGAGACTATCGGAGAAGAACTGACTTAAGGCGGGGCTGGGCGCTATGTGGGTCTCAAACTGCAAGAACAACGGAGTACGGAGATATAGGCAGGTGCGATAAGAAAGGAGCTCTGGCCAGACATGGCTTACGTCACTTAAAACACGTTACGTCAGCTCTGTAAGAGCGGCTATGAAGTAACTTCTCAAACCAATTAGCCATTGAAAGAACAATTAAATCACATAAATTAGTCAGAAATTTTTATTATAATTGATTACCACACATTTAAACCAGTCTTTAAATCAATAAATTAATATGGGAATGTTAACTGAAAGTTTTATTGTTATATTAAAGGCCTTTCCATGGATATGTCTCATAGTATTGTAATGTGAACACAGCTTCTCTTGGGCCCTATCCAATGACAAGCTTGCCAATTCACCCAGCCATAGCATATATGAATCGGTTTTGGAGCTTCAGCTACCATTGAAAATAGATATTAATTATTATTATTATTATTATTATTCATTTTGTTAGACAGTGCTATTCATAGTGTATAAGCCCATTATGGAAATATGCATTCACAGTGTTTAGCTATATGGTTAGAGCTTCAAGAGCAATTACAAATACAGAATAGTGACGGATCTAAATGATACATTTACCGCTTTCTTTTCCGCTGACAAAATCTTATTCTCCAAGGCTGTTTTGGTAGCAATGCCCTCATTCATTTCACTCTGCAAATTTTCTACTTCATCACCTACACCACCTCCACTTCCATTTCATTGGCTGCCAGATCATTCAGAAGTTCCACTTTGCTCCTAACTGTACTAGTGCTAGAAAGATCATGATGTCAGACCGGACAGTCTTCATTGAAAATCGTTACCCTGTTAAGGTTTCCTTTTCATTTTTCAAGCTTTAAACCTTAATGTCATTATGACACCATAGTATATATTTTTTCTTTTCAGTTTCTCAAGCCGAGTTGAGATGTTTCAGCTCAGTGAGTCAAGTAATGGCAACTAAAATGTTTGTCTTTACGGATGTGCCACTGGCACACTGCATTGAATTCTGTCTTTCTGTTTCATGCTTTTATTCTTTAACTTATGATTCATTTACAGAGGTTAATTAAAACTCAAATATGTTAAACAGTAATTTTTTTTATTTCATACAGTTGTCCATATGCCCACCAGTGCAAAAGGGTTGTACATGTTAGATTTGTTGAAACAGAATACAAAAATGACACAGGTTACGCATTTCCCAAAAGTAACACAATACTAAATACTAAAGTATATTATTTGTACTCAAAATCAGCACATCTACAGGTTTGCTTTGTACAGTCAGAATAACTTATGAACGACTTATCCCCATGAATAACTTATCCCCATATTTTCTTATTCAGTAAAAATGTTACATCTATACCCTGACATTGTGGAATATTAGAAGACTATTGCATGGATGTGCTACTGACTATTTTGGGTATACATGCATTTTACGTTAAATAAACCCTAAATAGAAACACCTGTGCAGGGGACAAAAATGCAGCAGTGTTGGTAGACAGTGAATGGTCTTCAGACTGTACTGAGGTCTCCCAGCACCTCTGAGCACTTTCTTGATGGAAAATTCAAAAGAGGGAGGGGCTAGGTAATTGCATTGCAAGGAGAAACAATAGCCGCCCCATTTGGTGTTCTGATCACAACGTATCTGATGGGCTGAGTCAGTCTGTCCTCCTTGCTGTCTTTCATTATACGTCATCTTTCCAGGGGAATCTACTCAAGATTTATGTCTGTGCTGCAAGATCACGAAACAAAGAGAAATGTCAATTTCTGGAAAGCAGGCCTCTTTGGAGCTGTCATAGTCTGGGCTTTATTTACATCAGTGGTTCCGAAAGTTTCTGAACCAACCCCTTACTGAAACGCAGCAAGAGAAAGTACAGAAGTAAAACATATAAAATGTTAGAACAACTGCATGTACACCGTAACAAAGCACAGTGTATATAACAGATGCATTGTTTATTTTGAATGGTGTCAATGTTGATAGCAAGCCTGCTTTACACAATAAGCTATTTTATTTCTTGCATTATCATCTTATCCACCTTAACCTACTCACAACCTCCAGGGGGTCCCAGTCCACAGTTTCGAACCCGCTGACTAAGACAGTTTGTACTCATCAATGTTATATGAATGTTTTTTTTTTTTTAAATAAAAAAAAAAAAAAAAAAGGAATTGCCAAATACACAGCTGCTGTGAAATTTCGGAAATTGGAAATCTCACCTGAACTGCAGGAGCGTTTTCTCCAAATGCTAACACTGCCACTAGCATACCCAACAACAATTTTGCATCTGTTTAAAATGTTATCTTTTAGTCAATGTAATCATGCTCACATGCACATCTCATTAAAAAAATACTGAGCTGGCATCTGGAGATAACCATTCAGGTCATTTAATGTTTCTTAATTAGTCTTCAAAATGAAATAATCCATTATAATGTAATAAAAACATATGTATAAAATGCATATCACAAATATGCACTCATTCTACATTATGTGCTGTTAAAATAGTAAAAACAGGTATGTTCGCCAGTGTTTTTGTTCAACTTACACGTCTTTTCATCAGAATGCAGCAGCAAGAGGAAGAGAAGAAAGCGTTCATGTTAACAACTTTTCACCAACAGGGAGAGCTATTTAGCTTATTATTTTTCATGTAGAGGATTTGCTGTGTTTATGCAGTTCAATTAATCCTTAATGGGAGTAAATAGCATCAAGTCCCATTAATATACAGCTTAAAATGGCCAATTATCTTAAGAAAATATCAAAGTAAAATTAATCAATATTAACTGTCACACTTATCAAAAGATTGAATCTGAATGGAGATATTATGGAGATTTTTACCCCTACATGGTTGTAGACCTTACCTGCAGGTTTCGGAGACATCAAGATCAAGGGGAGTTCCACACAAACATCACTTTGAGAGCAAACCAGATAAAGCTGGTCAGACATCAAAATATTTCATTGTACATTATCATTTACTTGTTGTTAACTTATGGATTTACCTGGCTGTCAGGTCTCCCAGGATGCTAGGGTGAAAAAAAACAGTGGTGATTGTACTTCAGTATACTTAGCAGGATATTTCAACAAAAAGGCATATTAGCACCAAAAAATGTTTATTTGATTCTCTGTATCAGTGATATTCACTCTTATCCTAGAAAAGCTACAGGACAGTTGGTTTCTGTTTTCAGCTTAAAAGTCAGAAACTAAATCAGATCTGAGAAACTGGGTGAGGTGACTTTAATGCTCTATCCAAGCTAGTGGTGAGTAACAATGAAAAGCCACACATCCTGCTGCTATCCAGGAGCTGGAGTGAACGCCACTGACTAACGCTAATTCAACAATCCCCTGAAAACATGAATAAATGCATGAGTTCAGCAATATTTGGGTCTATTTTCAGTTCATTAATTTGTGATGTCAGCAAGTCAAGAGAGGTGGTTGCCTTACCCTCCTCTGGAAACCATAAGGTTGACCTTCACTTTGTAGGAGACCAGGATTCCAAGAACCTCTTTATTCAGACCAGGCCTCAGCCTGAGAAAAAGAGGGTGAGGAAGAAAGTGAGATGGAGGACCAGCGAACCCAGCATTCGACGGCCATTGGTCTGTGCCAAACTATTACATTCATATGTAATCATTGTTGCGGAGTAGTTTAATTACATGTTGTTAAACTAATAGTTTATTAGCTGAGGTTACAGTACATTTTGCTGCAGTTTGCTGGTAGTTCAACTACATTCAACATTGTGTATTGGTTGTAATGTTTTTGTCATTTAGAGTTGTAGGTAACTACAGGAACTACCAACTATTTTTGACCCTAAAATAATTTCTTTCCAAACCCAGTTGACCAAATACCACCAGCTCTCTCTCCTTTCCTTCTAATCCTGGTTAGTGAGAAGCATTCCACTTCACACCATAGGTACCAACGGTCAACTGCCAATTGCCAAAGATAGCACCTGTTCTCCTGATTGGGCTGTATAGTGTATAGTATTGCTCACATACGCGTTGTGTCATGAGAACATGGCAATGATCATTTTTTGATATATTTTTTTACATAGCAGATTTAACCATATGTTTTGAGTAATTGTAGTTTTTAAGCTACATTTCTCATTAGGGTAGCTTTGCTGTAGCTTTTGCACTTTCAGTGTGAAACAGTTGGTCATTTGTAAAACTACACTTTCAGAGTAGTTTCCCCAACTCTGTAATACTTCTGCTGATGCTAATAATAATACCAATGCTGCTGCTATTGGTTTCTTGTCTGAAGTATGTTTGAACAGCTATGCATGGGGGGCTATGGCTATACAGTACTGGCTGTCGCTCTGGTGAGAGATTCCACTGAACAAATAATCCATGGAGGGGGAATCCTATTCCTGGAGAGCTGTCTCTGATCTTGGGTTTCAGAAGTCTCATACTCACATTGTGGTGGATGCCAGGTTGGTGTCCTCATCCTTTAGCTTTCCGTCCAGGGCCAGTCCATGCTTCTCTTTGTTGTTTGCCAACAAGGGAGTAATTTGGTACTCTTTCTCAAATGTTGAATTGCCATTGACGCTATCCCTGCAACAGATGTGGCATATAGGCAGAGGGGTTAGCTCATGCTCTGCTTGCTCAGGACAGATTATTCTCTCACATAAGACCTTCATTTGGTTTTCATTTATGCTGATAGTAAAAAAAAAAACTGCAAACATTTCACTGACACTGTCATCACTGCAGACTTATGCTATTTGAACTGAAAATCTATATCACATTATGAAATACCTACCCAAACTCCTCATTCAGCACACACTTTGTGTATTTATCAGCTGAGTAGAGCACCACATCTGCAGTCTGGTCAACTGATAACAGAGAGGTAATCCATCAGTACAAATATGCACATATATACTGTATATAATATACATATAAGATCACATTGGTGGGGCATGCACACCATTGGATACAATAGTCTTATCAATCCTATGAAAGACTCTAACTCAAATGCAGTATGAATAGTTTAACAGAGAACATCAATAGTTATACACAACTCGCTTGCACTTTTCTAATTGTTTTCCTGTTGAATTGGGAATTTATTTAAAAATTCATTAAAGGAGGTCACCGCACATCAGCCAGTCCAAAGGCCAATCCACTGCTTCTCAGATAAATGACAGTTAAAGACTGCAGAAGGAAGAATTCTAGAGCATACAGGTGCAAAATAAAACTGTACTAGTAATAATGCACTATAACTGAAAGAGCTGCTATGGCAATGTTAAAGCATAAGACTGAAACATAAATGTCCAATATAAGATTGCAGAAAGCAGAAGTCTGGAGTACACAGGTGCAAAATAAGACTTTTAATGAGGCAAAATAAAACTGATGCGTTTCAACGCTACCGCATCTTCATCAGAGATCAGAGTCATATAAAACTGACTGATGAAAAGCGTCAGTTCTTTGACCTATAGCAGCTCTTTCAGTTATAGTGCATTATTAGACAGTAGTCTTCGTACAATAAATTGCATTATACACTAAAACAACCAGATATGGTGCATAATGATTAAATATGACTGACTTGATACTTACTCGTTATTTTAATTTTCTTCACAACTTTGTTGGTTTCATTGTTGATTTTTACTTTGACTGTGATTGGATCACCATGGTAATACACCTTTTATGGAAAAAAGAAAGAAATTCCCAGAATTTAACTCATCCAATCCATCTTTGTAGCATGAGCCTACTAGGATCAATTTAGAGATGGCTCATCAAGCAGGGGGGCATACATTTTCATTATAAATTTTACTGACTTACAAAGTATCTTAAAATCGTGTTTTAAAAAAAAAAAAGAAAAAACAAAAGAAGAAATGTATCGATTGCATTCTACAGACAGGAGACTCTGTGGCCATGCTAGATTCCTGCTTCCATGTACTGCATACCTCCTTCCCCAGAGAAGCTTCTAGATGGACCAGCTTGTCTGACATCATGAACTGCCTGCTGATTGCGGCCTTGGGCCCCACACCTGTTTGGTCGGGAGCAAACTGGATCTTTCGAATGATCAAACGGCAGGTGTCCCTTCAGTCGCGAGGCGGGATGGAAGAAGCGTGGAGCAGAAAGAGCGAAAGCAGATCAAACTCGAGTGACTGCGTCAAAATAACAAGCCTGACAGAGGGAGCTTTACTAGAAACACAGGGAAAATTTAGTTGGACTTCAATAACAGATAGTGGCAATGGAGGATTTTGTGAGCTGCAGTTATACTCTGGTTATACTTTCCATTATTTTCAGTGACAGTTGCTTGATTTTTTTTTGTAAGATTTTGTAAGATTTTTTGTAAGATTCAACCACTGCATAAAGAGCAGTAAAACAGGGGTGTATTATATTAGCTCACTGAGGGGCTGCACGCACTTCTTTTCTACTTTCTCATCCGGGTTGTCTGCTTCCTTGGCGATGTACCCTTTCACTTCAAAGTCAACACCACAAGACTGCGGGAAGAGAAACCAAAGGTTATTTATTTCTCCTATTTCAAGAACAGGAAAAGGACAGTGTTGAAACTGTAAGTGCTATATTGCTTCCCCCAGACCACTAGGGAGCGATAGAGCATACTTTGCCCTTGTCATCAGGTCCTGGTTGTAGAGTGACAGAGCATGGCAGGTTGTTAGGAATCTGAAACAGATGTAGGTTGGGGATACGGTTGGATACTCAGTATTCAGTATTCATTCACTCAAATGAACTCTTAACATCACTGTGTGTGTGTGTGCATGTGTGTGCATGTGTCTGTGTGTGTGTGTGTGCATCTATGTGTTTGTGTGTCTGTGTATGTGTGTCTGTGTCCGTTTATAAATACAGTGTAAATAATGCATGGAAAAATAGTAATAATGGGTAAATGGGGCAATAGGAGTAGAAGAAGAAGAAGAAGGATTACTGTGAAGGTGAAGGGATGGCCCTGGTCCCCAATTTTCTTCATCAAGGCATCCTGCATGGGGGTGTTGGCTGGCTTACTTCCTTCAGACGGGTAAATCTGTATGTGCTGAATCCAGATATCTTTCCTGAAGGACAGTCCGATCACATCCAGGTCCTCTTGGCCATAGCGAAAGGCACAGAGCATCTGCACCCACACTGGGGAGAGAAGGAGTGCCACCGAGCAACTGTAACAAAATGGCTACTCCTACAATCAGCCTGTTTTCTCTATGCATCTTCCCCAAAGGAGTCCCGTTCCCCCCTACCTACACGGAACACTTAAAACAATTATTGTATTGGACATAAGGATGAGTCTTGAAGAGGGGTCCCTAACCCTGGCTTTGGAGAGCCATAGGATCTACTGGTTCCCACTGTTACTTAACTAATGAGCAAAATCAGCTGGTGAAAACAGAAAGTAGCAGACCTTGACCAGGTTTGGAGGCTCCTGGCCTAGAGTGCTGTATATACAAGATGCTGTGTTAAAGACTCCTCCCTGACAGAGGGCACTATACCTTTCCTGCCCTCCAGTTCTGAGGGGTCCACCTTCAGCACACCATCTGCCAAAGAGAGCAAATTTTCCAAATCAAACATGCAGGCATATGCTAAGCCACCCACTCAGATGCACGCAACAGAACTGAAGGAGAGAAGCACACGAGACACTGGTTTCCATGGAGTTAAGAAGGGAGGTGTGAAGAAAGGAAACTCACCAACAATGTCCACACTGTCCACGTGATCCACAAAGTCTCTCTTCCCCAGGTAGAGGGAGATCTGAGGGAGGAAGCAGTGAGTAATGAGAGCAGACCTCATACACCTTCATGAAAGAAAAATTAAATTTGCTTTAAACACCCAGAGCAATATTCGTTCAGGGGGCCCAGAATTCAGGAATGCAGGCAAAGAACCAGTGTGCTGGTCTTTGCTGGAATGGTGGGGGTGTAGGGGTGTGCTCTCCAGCCCGTCCTGGAGTGCCATAGGATCTCTTCATTTTAATTTCACCTCAAAGTCAGGCCCCAGTTTAGGCTGAAGGAACCTGCTGTTTTCCTGAACACAACAGCAAAATTCGTTTGACCCAGTAGCACTCGCAAATGTGGACTGGAGACCCCTCCTCTAGCTTCTGTTTGACAGCAGTGATAATTAACATAATATAACTATTTCGTCTATAGGTAATCTGTAGGTGATTATTAATAAGTGTGGAGTGTAGGGGAAAGGCTCTATGTGTTTTTTTAATCAGTGTAAACAATTTCTGTGCCCACTTACCGAGCCATTGCCACTGGATTTCTTGTAGATCCTTGTAGAGACAAAAACAGAAGAGACAGTGAGTAGCAGCACCAGTTCTCAATGTTATTTAAGCCACATACTATTTACTAGTTAATAATGACAAGGACCTAGAACATTCTTAAACATTGCATGGGTACCAATACTGTTATTTAAATACCCAATTAAGCAAAATAATTTATTGTAAATGTCCAAAGGGCTTTCACTGAACATAAACTTGAATATTTGGCTTTTGCGATCACCAAGCTGTTCAAATGACTAGATCCCAATTCTTGAATGTTGTATTAAAAACATTCAAATGATCTAATCCTAAAAGTATCTTTTCACTATTTACCATTTAAATCTAACTGAAGCATGAGATTAGTCTTGTAAAATGTCACATGTACTTGAAAACAGACCCTAGGAAAAGCATTTGGTTTGTCATACAAACATATTACGGTCACAGGCTGTGTTTAAATACTTTGTTCATTCTGTGCTTTTCTAGAATTTCTTCCATCATCTATTTCCAGAAAGGATTTGCCATGTATTCTATTATTAATTTATTTTTTATTAATTTATGATGCACTGCAAGTGCTTTCTCACCAGTGTACTAAGAATTTGCCGCATACTCACTTTGCCATTTCTGCTGTGAATGGGCGGCAGGTTTCTGTGGGGAAAATAACTGTTGTTAGCTTACCAGTAGAGGGCAGTAGTTCAAGTATCACAGTGATGAACCACGCTCACAGCAGAACTGAATATATACCATATGGGAAAATGAACCTGCATTTAGTGTCCTGCGCTGAACTTGGAAGTAATGCAGGGGGAAAACTGGTGGAGCCAATCTGAGCAAATGAAAATGATGTCATGGTAGAGTGTTTCTTAAGCATAGAAATGGTTTCACTAGGGATGGACTCCCCTCATCTGTATCCCTGAGTCTTACAAGCAGTATATTATTTTCAGAATTAACACTTGGTGATTTACACAGCTCACATGTTTGCGTTTATACTGGCTGATATTTTACTTAATTTGGTTGCTACACACTGCTGAGGGCTACTGCAATCGCCTTCCATCCAGGTATTAAAACCTGCAAGCATTCCGTCCACTTCCCTCTCTACACAGCAGTGCAAAGAGTATCACTTTCCATAAGTCATTTCTGGATGTTCTCTACTAATAGTGTAGTAATACACCAGATACACTGATGCAAATGCAGACTTACTGCAAATTTAAGAGAGCTGCTTACCAGTATTAACATACGGTAGGAGAGGGTGCCTTCGTACAAATACATGCAAATACTGAACATTTAGATCACAAGAATTCAGTTGAGGACATGCAAGATGATGGGTGGGATCAAGGAAAACAGATGCATATATACATGTATGTATACATACAGTACTATACTGTACATATTGTGGCCTATGAATTTCCCCCTGAAAAAGTAACTCATTTCATCATTGCAATCCAAATTCTTCTCGCTTCTATTTTCCAATTTGTTCTCCACAAAGCCTCATACAGTAAGCTGCTCTCCATACCACAGAAAAATGGTCTTCTTCTCCTTCCCACTGGTGCGTTCGTTTGAAATAGTTTTGATCCTCGGAGCCCAATCATGCACGATTTCCCTTTGTTCTCTCACTTGAACAGCTGACAGACAGACAGACATGCAGACAGACAGCCAGAGGCCTGTCCATTGGAGAAGCTCTTACCTGTTCCTCGGTGACTGAAATCCCTCTCTCCAGTTCTCCCTTTAATCCAACAGAGATGCGCTTTGTGGCTTTGTGAGGGCAGAGAGTCTGTCCTCTGTTCCCTCTCTTCCTGACTTTATACCCCCGTCCTTCTTGCCACAACTGCCCCCCCCCCCCCCCACACCCTGGCTTACCCGATACACTGTGCATTTTTTTCTCCCTCAATCTCATTAATCCATTAGCTGTCTGCTTTTTTAGAGCCACAACATGTTTAAAAATAAGCACAGTATATGTCTTAAGAGGATAAATTGACTCCATACTGTATAGCGTATGTGTGTGAATGGATGAGTGAGTGGTAGGAAGCCGAAGGTGTTTGGCTGGATTCAATACAATATTATAACATTGTTTTGCTTCCACATGGTTTTGAAGTCCAAAACCCTCTCATCTCCCATCTCCCTTTCTACCATGAGTCAGGAAAGAGGAATGGGCTCGACTCTCTCTCTCTCTCTCTCTCTCTCTCACTCTCTCTCTCTCTCTCTCTCTCTCTCTCATTCAAAATCCATGGGGGCTGCGTGCCTCTCTAAGTCCCCTCTGCCACCATTTTAAAGCTTTGGGTCTGAACATTTGGCTTTGTCAGGGGTGACAAGTGTAGTTATCCTGTGAGCTCCATTTGCCAAGGTCTAAATTATCATGATGGATCGGTTATCAGATTCAGATGGCATTTTTGGCTTGGTGGTCAGTTGGTTGTTATTCAGCTCTTGAATGGTAAATATTTGAATTTCATTGCATTAATGTATGGCTTTAAAGTATGTCTACTTTGCATGAGTGTGGTGAGACATGGGTTCCCAAACTAACTGCTTGATTCTTCCCTCCCCTCTTTCTCCGACATTTCAAACCCACATTCCCCCTCACTCAAACCCCCTAATTTCAGGCCAGCGCTTGCCCCGCTGCTGAGGGGAACACAGGGTGAGGAATGTAATCCATGTCAGCCAATCAAGTCTGGCCATGGCTATTGTCTCCTTAATTTAATTACCAATTTAATCCTCACAGTTGGAGTGACAGCTGGCTTGGCGTAGCAGTCACAGAACTCTTATATCAGTTCTGCTTATGTTCAGAGACGCTGATTTATGAACTTTCGGAACTGTTACTGGGAACGCTTCTTCGGTTAATTTTGCGCCTGTTGTGCTCTGGCCACGGACGGGGATCAAGGTGGTTTTGCAGCGGGATTACAGGTCTTATGGGTAAGAGCGATGGCAGATGGCATGCCAGCGCAGATTTGAAAACACTCCGCAGATGGCACTGTACGGGGAGTGACCCTTCTGGGAAATCTGAGCCCAAGAAAATCTCTTTTCGATTAAGCAAAAAACTGAGTGCTGCATCTAAGTATGGCTCTACTGCCCAAACCAACGGTCTAAGCACTGGTGCACCTCATATAGCTGGTAAAGCTGGTACTCAGACTGATCTTCCGTGAGGTAATTCCTTTCACATTGTTGCAGCCTGGGGCATGTGACCTCTTCAACGATACCGGGGAGGGGGGAAAGGCCTTCTGTCCACTGAACCTCCGTCAAGCTATGCAGAGCAAAATCAGAATCTTGTTTTCCACTTTGAGAAAATACTTTCTGTTTCAAACTTGCAGATTTTCACTTGTGGTGGACCCCACTGGGGCCGGCACTCTGTTGGAGCATGAAGGGGTTGGTACAAAATTCTCATACTATGTTGGTTGCAGATTGAGAGAAGACCCCTCCAGCTCAACTACTAGTCCCATATCTCCACACATGCACCCCTCCACTAGACCCTCTGGGGATTATTTGGTAGAGTTCATAGGGTGAAAAAACCATTGACAGGGCACTAGTAACCATCGGTTACAAAGTTCCTCAAGTCCTCTCCTCCAACATTCTGGTGCCCAGTACACAGAAAACAGTGGTTGGTCTGTTCCAGTTCTACTCCAAATAGTGCATGATCTCAGCCAAGGCAATTGTTTTTCCTATATATATTTTTTTATACATCCCGTATATGTGCATACTGTGTAATATTAGAACATTTGAAAAAAAGAAAATGGCTGCATCCAATTAATGTCATTTATTCATTTGTGTAAACCTCATAGTAAAATGTAAATAGTGGAAAACTACTTTTTATAGCCATGCTGATATTACATATAATTTGTTTTATTTGGGCATTTAGCAGATTAGGTGTATTATAGGCTCCACAGTCTCCTCACATGGTATGCATCAGTTATGGGTCCATTTTCTGAGTTTAGTCATGAAATGTCCTCAGTCTGAGCCAGTTCCTAAAGTTCTGAAATAAATAAAAAGATTCAAATGAAAGCAAGTTCAAGTCATGTACTTTAGGATTGATAATGATTTATTGAACTGTTAACATGTGAACTGTTAACTGTTAACAAGTCAGATCTTCACAGCTTTTCTGTTGTTCTCTTTGTTCTCATGTCAATGGTATAGTTTGTTTTGAAATTATACTTCCGATAATCTTAAAAATTGTTTGTCATAACTGCTATTCAAAAACCAGACGATAGATATGAATCAGAAATATGAAATACCGAGGAGTATTTAACAGCTTGTTTAAACAAAATAAGTCGGTCCAAAACCTGTGTGCACAGGGAAGGATTAAACAGAGAAAGCTAAGGAACACAGCATAATGCTTTCATGTGTGATGGTGGTTTTTCACACAGCCCTTATCTGCAGACGCAGTCGAAGCCGCAGCTGATCTGAGAACAGCGGTCGCCTTGCTGCCCTTGAACCTGAGACCCGAGGTGTTTACAGATAATGCAGATATCCCCCATGTGGATTTACTTCTGCCTGCCACAGCCTGGTGTCTCGTCCACAAATGGTGTTTTTATACACTAATTCACACACCACTGAGATTCCCCTGTATAGACTACGCTGATGAAAAAAGAGACGTGTGTAAAACATCAGGTTATTATTATTATTATCATTATTATTATTATTATTATTATTCGTTAGTGGTAGCAGCAGCATAAGCAGTTGCAGAAGCAGCAGTAGTAGTAGTATTGATAATATAAAGTAATGATACTAATAATGACAACATTCTCCTCACCCTCCCCCTCCTCATTATGATCGTCTTCATCATCATCATCTTCATCATGACACCTTCACTTTTACTGTTAAGTAATGATGGACATTGAGCTTGCCTTCTAAGTGTGGTGTGAGATCAGCAGAAACATGGCAGAAAAAAGCCAGGTAACAGTATGTACCCTCATATACTCTGCCAGGAAAATCCTCCCCATGCCATTACAGAACCAACACAACAAAAAACAAAGGTAATAAGAAACACCTGTAGCCTCCTAGTCTAAAGCTAAGGGGCATGTCAGCGCTGTGGCCTTGTTCGCCCATTTATTTTTTCAGGCACCGGCCTTTAGATTGATGACGCAGAAGATTTTGTCAGCCTTTTTGCACACAGGTGAATATTCAATCCAGTCCAACTTGTTGCCTGCTCTTTCACCTTGGTGTGCTGCATTGTAATTCCGTGCATGAGCGTTTTATAGCCCGTTCCATCAGTAGGAGATTGTGATCGCAGTGACCATTTGACTTACTCTAAGCCCCTTATTGCTAAGCTGCTGCTGGAATTAGCCGACATGGTGCATACTCTCAATATCTCAATATCCTCAATATGCCTTTCCAGTAACGACAGCTAGCATCGTTGCAGCAACGCAGTTGTATTGTATCAAACAGAGGGGCTGTGATTGATCCTGATCAATATTCCTGCACCATTGGCGCTGAAATTTGAAACTATAAGAGCAGCACAAATGAAGAAATTAATAATAATAATATAGTGGGCCTGACAACTGGCAAATGATATTAAGGTGGAAACACCCTGTGGTTCCCCATGACCATTAAATTAATAATAATAATAATAATAATAAGAAGAATAATAATAATAATAATAATAATAATAATCATTGTTATTATTATTGATTTAATGGTCATGGGGAACCGCAGGGTGTTCCCACCTTAATATCAGTTGCCAGTTAATTCAGACCCATTATACCAGGTGAGGTGTGATAACAATAAAAAACTGCTTAAATTATTCAAAGCACTAGTTAACAATATAAACCAACAGATCGGGTGGCTGTCCCGGACCACGATCAGGGCTCTCCTGACTAAATCTGTGCAAGATTTTCTATCAGACCTTAGAGCTCCTTATAAATATAAAAGAGGTAATCTCAACATATCCTCCTCTTAAAACCTTAATATCTATCCATGGAAGCCATCGTGCACTGACCTCACAACACTTCTTGTGACATACGGAGGCAAGGTTAATTTAGCCATGTAAAACGGGGATTGATTGAGATGTCAAATTGAGAATGACAGACTTGGAGTTATGTCAGGATAGGCCTGGTTTTGCCCCGCCTGCTCTTTGCTAAGAGGGCCATGTGATCTGTCTTGAGCAAGGGGTAAGATTCTTGATTTAATGCCACTGGGATTAAAATAAACACAGGTGGTAGAAGCCGCTGCCTTAGTGGTAAACAGGGCTGCTTCAAACTGAAAAATTAGGGCCTAGTGCACATTTAACAAAACAAAACAAAAAAAAACAACATCAACATTTCTCAGATTTGCATAGTCAACTATCATAATTATAATTCATATCATAATTATACAATAGCATAATTACCTCCTCCCCCTCACAACTCAGAGCATAATAATGATTGATCCGGATTGATTGTACAGAATATGCCCGGTTTTAACGCGAAGGAACGCTGTGTGTGGGTCACAGTGCCAGGCCACTGGCCGGCGGTCTGCTTAGCGAAGCTACGCGTGAAGGGGTCTTCCTCTGACTCATGCCTCTGCACGCTTGCATTGCGGGCTGCGTGGTGAAAAGACGCAGCTGGAGACGTGACGTGTTTAAGAGCGGAGCGCATGCCTGCCTTCTGTCCTGCATCTGCCGAGGAGGTTGCAGCACGAGGACGTCTGCGTATGAGTGAGAATTCCAAAATTTGGAGAAAAACAGGGTGGGTGGGGGGGGGGGCGGGACAAGAGCATTAATAATAATAAAGACAGCAGTGGCCGCATTTCAGTGCTTATAGTTCGGTAAACATCATTGTGTTTGCACATCAACCATGCCTGCAGCAAATTCACCCTTCTGTTATTCATACGTCCGTGTCTGACACTATATGAGTGTTGAGGGGAGGGCAAGGTTGCGTTGGCCATCTGACATGTCTAACTGTAGCAAGTAAGATCTGACAGATATGCACAGTAAATCATGTAATATATGGAAAACACTTGTGTTTATAGTAAATATTTTTGGTTAAGGGAGAGTTAAGCCTAAATACATGCTATTCGTGGATTTTCTTGCCTTGGGAAATGCCTTCGTGCCACTGTTTTTCTCAGATGATTTTGCCAGCTATAAAAATTTGGTCATTTAAGAGATCAGTTGTTGAAATTGCACATGCAGTCTTTCACAAATAGCCTAATCCAGTGTCCTAATCCATCCTTCCATTCATTTCATAAATGAGGCCTTGAAGAAAAATATTCAGTGAAAAGCTGTCATTATTGCGTTAAAAGACATTTCTCAAGGTAAGACAATGAATGAATAACATTCCTTTTAGGGTGAAAAAATACCTTTAAGTACAATTTTGGACCCCATGATAAGGAACTGAATACTTACATTAAATGGTACAGCTGTAACTGCAGAATGGAAATGATCCCATTAAATTACATTAAATAAGCTTTCTTGTGAGTTTGTGATGCTTTGCCTGAAATACGCAACAAGATACAATTCAATATGTTACTGCAAAGGTAATAGACAATAGTCTGTGTGTGTGTGTGTGTTTGAGTGTGTGTGTATGTGTACCTGTGTTTCAAAGTGTGTGTTTAAGTGTGTGTGTGTGTTTGCGTGTGTGTGTGTTTGAGTGTGTATGTAAGTTCAAATGTGTGTTTGAATATGTGTGTTTGACTGTGTGTGTGTGTGTGTGTTTGAGTATGTGCGATTGTGTGTGTGTGTGTGTGTGTGTGAGTGTGTGAGAGTGCTTGAGTGTGTGTATCTGTTTGTGTGTGCTGCGGTGGTATATCCATAATGATATATCAGCCTCTGCGTGTGAGACAGCAGGGTGCACTGGAGAGAGGAAGTGAGGCGCGATTCAAAGGGGCTGTGTGCTAAACTTGGACCCTCATCTGACCCTCCTGGGCATGCTTACACAACAGAGCAGAGGGAACAGTGGGCGTCAGGAGAGGGGGTCTGAGCACAGCCCCTGACTTCCTGTAAGAAACAACTTAAGGGGGGAAAGGGGGGGGGGTGTGGATGTGTTTGGTGGTTGAAGGAGGTGGTGTGTACGCAGTTTATTTTTTGCTGATTCTTGTTGTAATTAATCCAAGACTGATCTAGCTGCTTGTGAGGCAAGCAGTGCTGAGCTAAGTGTGTGAGTGTTTGTGTTTTCGGGGGGCTGGGGGGGTTTTGGGGGGGGGGGGTGCCTTGAGGGCAGCAAATGGCAAAAATGAGACATAAAAACCGAGGGATGATCATATCCATATGGAGGAAACAGCTCCACTTCCCAGGCACTATGAGAGAGAGAGTGCGAGAGTGCAAGAGAGAGAGAGAGAGAGAGAGAGAGAGAGAATTGCAGAGTATGAAAAAGCAAGAGAGGGAGGAGAAAAAGAACTAGCTAGCACAGCAGAAAAATAATTGTAGACAGAATAGAAGACAGAAAACAAGGGAGGAACAGAGAGACCCTCCTCTGCCTACCTGGGTCCCGTGGCTGTGTTTTCTGTTTTGGAATCAAGGAGGTGGGGAGGAGGGGGGGTCTGGAAGGGGGGGGGGGAAGAGGGGGGTGGAGTGCCTGGGTCGGAGGCCACAGTCCGGGAAAGTTTCGCACACCAGTGACAAAGTGAAGCCACTCAGAGGAATTCACAGTCTCGACGCGTCTGTTTTTTTTCTTTCCTTTTTCCTTTTTCTCTTCCTCCCCCTTACTCACTCTCTCTGTCTGTCTCACTCTCTCTCTGTGTCTCTCTCGCCCTCCCTCTCTCTCTCTCTCTCTCTCTCTCTCTCTTTTCTTCTTGCTGCATGTCATCTGGAGCGGAGAGCCGCTTCCTCCGTCTGCTTCGTGCTCTTCAGCGACGTTCCGCCCCAGACGCCGTGGACTCCTGACCTCGGGACCGGGGGGGAAAGGGGTGCGAGGAGCGTGCGCTCGGGGGCAGGGCAGGGACCCCGCTGGCTCCCCTTCTGGGTAGGCGAAACGCTCAGATAACTGTTTTGGGACAGTTGCGGAGGGGAGAGGAGGAGAGAGAGATCTGGCTGTGGGACATCTGCAGAGGAAGCAAAGCGATCAGCTGATCTGTTGTCGAGGGGTGTTCCCTGCCCTTATAAGGAGAAGGGACGGTGAAATCGTTTAGTTTCGACCCGTTTCTGAGGCGCGCGGCGCTGCTCCTTTTTTCGGCGCACGGTTCCCGCCACGGTCTCCGGAGCCGGCCGCGTGGAGAGAGGCGTTCCGCCTCGGTCTCGGCTCGCGCCTTTTTTTCTTATTATCCTCCGTGTTTTCTTTGGGCACAAGGGCCCTTTTTGTTTGGTGGGGGGACAACAGGAACTTTTGTTGCCGTGGCGAGAGGGCGCCGGGGGATCGGGACCAGGCCGCGTCCCGGCCGCTCGCTCTCTCTCCTTCGCCGCGGGCTCCCTCGCGGGAACATCTGGAATGCCGCCCGGTCCTCGCAGAGCCTGAACGGACCCCGCGGGCCGCGGACCCACGCCGGAGGGAGGGAGGGAGGGAGGGAGGGAGGCGTGCTCGGCGCTCGGAATGGAGCGTGACCCGCCCGCCGTCTGACCTGCCCGTGAGCGCCATGGCAGGCGTGGCTGAAGAGCCCACGCCGCGCCGGTGAAGAGCTGCGGCCGGCACTGACAGGTGTCAGCGTTAAGGATTACGGTAAAACCCCCCCAACGCCTCTCTCTCCCTCGACCCTGCCCGCCTCCCAGGACTGACCTGAACATCTGGAGGTGCCATGAAACAGGTCTCCACAGCAACCCCCCTACGCCTGCTCTGCCCCGACCACGTTTCCTTCACGTCTCCTGCCGACTGGACTACGTCGTTTCCCGGAACCCCCCCTTGTCCGGCTCCACGATCCTCTCCGCCGTCTTCCTCCCCCGCCTCGGAGGTGCCCCCCCTCGCTCCAGGCAGGGCGTCGCCATGGCGACGGCCGCCTGGTATCACCGGGACATCAGCCGCGTGTGCGCGGAGGACCTGCTGGCCCGCGCGGGGAGGGACGGGAGCTTCCTGGTGAGGGACAGCGAGTCTGTGCCCGGAGCCTATGCCCTCTGTCTCCTGTGAGTAAAGCTCCTTTAACCCTTTGAAGAATAGGTTTTATGGAATGTTTTTCCCAAAGTCAGTGTTCTAGAATTCCATTGCAGTCATTGTTACATCAGCATTGAAATGTTCAGTTATGCGCATTCTAACCACATATTTGTGATCTTATGCCATAAAGGGTAAATCTGCATGTTCTCCTATAGATGTGTGTGCCTCCCCCGATTCTATACGCTCACATGTCACTCTGTCCTCTCTGGTTCTTAACTGCAACAAGCTTCAGTTGGTAAAAGGATTTTCTGGTGGCATATTATTGCATAGAATGCCCACTGGCAGGTCATAGTCCCCACTGAATTTTTGTTTATGGCGCTGCCACCCTTGTCTTCCATCACAAGCTGCACTTTCACCACCAAAATCATTGCTCACAGCCCCCCCCCACCCTTGCACATAGACGGGGAAACAGGGTTTTTTTTATCATTCAAGTTTATGCTAGTTTCCATTACAGGCTTCGCAAATTGATGTAGCAGACATCCCATCAAATATAACTCCCGATGTCTGTGAGCTCCATCAGCCCCTGACGGGGTTTTGACTGGGCCTAATTTCAGTAGCGCAGTTTAGCAGCAGATTGAGCGGAGGAGGCAGGCAGAACAGAGGCTGGTCTGGGCGGACTGGACCAGAGTGGCAGAGGCAGGAGGCACAAGGCCTCCCTCCCAGGCCAGGCCTCTCTCCTCCCTCTCTTCCCTCTCCTCTCCCTCCTCTGGCTCTGGAGCTGGGAGCTCAGCTCTGCTCTGGTGGCCTCCCTCCCAGGCCAGGCCTCTCTCCTCTGGCTCTGGAGCTGGGAGCTCTGCTCTGCTCTGGTGGCCTCCCTCCCAGGCCAGGCCTCTCTCCTCTGGCTCTGGAGCTGGGAGCTCTGCTCTGCTCTGCTCAGCTCTGCTCTGGTGGCCTCCCTCCCAGGCCAGGCCTCTCTCCTCTGGCTCTGGAGCTGGGAGCTCAGCGCTGCTCTGCTCTGCTCTGGTGGCCGAGCTCCTTCTCCGCCGCGGCCCCGCGCCAGATGCATTCCTGAAAGCTGATCCCTCCAGCTCCAGCGCCCCTTTCCTTCTCCCCTGCTTGTTTTTCTCATGCAAAAAATGAAAAGAGCCTCCCATGATGCACTGCTACAGACAAAGCATGAGGTATTGTGGGTATTCTGGTCTTCTCTGACAAAATAACACTTCAGGAAACAAATGAAGGTACAAACCCTTGTATAGTTCCCTGGGTGGCACAAAGACACCACACCTGACCAGGTGTTAGGGGTGGTTGCCACCTGTAGTTACATAATTGCTGAGTGGCAATAGACTGCTGATCTTGATGTATTAACTTCAATGGCTCTTTATCCCTGTATTCATATAGTGTGCTTTATGCTTTGGCTGAGTAAATTGATCAGTACTGTTAAAAGTAACACACTCCATCAGCTTGATTACCTTACAGGGAAGTACTTGGGTATTTGAGTCCAGGAACAAAACGGACAAAAGTTTAATCCGAAAGCAAAGCATTATTGTCTGAGGTTCAATGATTGTAAAGGGAGGAAGCATTTTCATTTTCTGAAAGGCCATGAATAAGTTTTAAGCTGTGACAAAAAAAAAAGTCACACTGACCTGAAGCTTAGGGCCCAGTCCCTTTTAATTTACATTACAGGCATTTAGCAGACGCTCTTATCCAGAGCGACTTACACAGCTTTTACTTAGCAACTTACATATTTAAGTTAAATTGTCCCCAGATTCGAGCTGTGTGTAATTAGGTCAGAAAGTAGGTGATCTGCAGCGTAGCATGTGGTTCAGTGGTAAGAGCGCGGAACCACACGGTCGTGTTTGTGGTGTGCAGTTTGGAAGGTGGCAATAAGGGCGGCTCTCTCTCGTTCGCAGGTTCCAGCGGCATGTTCACACTTACCGCATTCTCCCCGACCCAGAGGGCCTGCTGGCGGTCCAGGTGAGTGGCGGCACTGGCCCTGTTTCGGTACTTTCCATCCGTACTCCTGACCTGCCTGTTTTACCATCCAGTCTCAGAGTGAAAAATGAATCAAACACCGGCCGTTTTAAAGTTTAGGATTAAAGAAAAACCAAAGCCAGCTGTTGTAGCCATAGCACCTCAGTTGTTAGCACCTTTCATACCATTCTTTACCAGCCCAAAGTGGTTGACCAAAAACATTATATACAGTATATGAAAAATACTAAAAGGATACACAAGAACAAGATCAAACAAATAAAAACTATAAAATGAGAACAGGACCAAGTGATAAATACAACCCAGACAAACCAAAAGCTCACTAGAAGCTTGAGTGTGTAGTGTTTTCCTTTCAGACACAAACAGGAAGCCTTTGCGTGTCCAGGCTGCGTACAGTTGACGGTGCTGAGGGAGAAGCATGGGTTTTTATTTTGATGCTGCCTCTGCCGTTTGGTCATGTAGCTGCATGTTTCTACAATGACCTCAGCGGTACAGAGGAAAGATTGTGTGGCTCACATAGATTCCTGTGCACCCCACTCACTTGGCTGGAGAAAGAGGCTACTATGATGTGTGGGCTGGGGCACGCAGAGTGTGCCGTGAGTGCTATGAGTCCAGGAGAACTGTGTACTCCTGCTTTTGCGCGGTTGTGAGGACACGTGTATTTGTGCATACATTTGTGTATGTGTGTGTTTGTGTGCGTGTGTGTGTGTGTGTTTGCGTGTGCGTGTCCATGTGTTTGACAGTGATATGCTGATCTTTGGGTCCTGTCCCTTTAAGGAGCCACGACGCCTGGTCCTAATTATGGACGGCAAGGGAAAAAAACACAATAACACAAACATGAAAAGCACTGCCCACAAACCAGCATGTGCATTCCTCTGGTTTGTGTGTGTACGCACATCTGAGTAAGAGGTCTTACAGTCCAGGCCACAGAACACAATGAAAATTGGGCCTGTCTCAACAGACTTTGAAGACCATATATGGTGCCTTTAAAAACCTTTCTATCAGACGAGAAAAGATGCTCATTAGCTACTAAAAGTTTTTAGGGTGTATTTTGGTTTGTTTTCTTGGGCTGCCAGAGAGTAGCTTTTTCTTGGTGCAATTTCTTATGAACTATGCTACTACGCAGTGGTGCATGATACCTTCTAGTAATGGAACACTGATGTTATTATCAGAACATTTGCATGGTGAAGGTTAAAACCAAGCTTCCTTTCTGTTTCCTGTCCTCTCTTTCTTTCTTCCTTTGCAATCATCTATCATTTTCGTTCCCCCTTTCATTATGAACAAATGCTTCTTTTATTTTAAGATTCCTTGGCAACAAACTCAATTTGTCCCTGCCAGAAAGCGTTACTGTGTTTCTGTAGTAAAAAAGAGAATGTGATTCTCATACAGACCCAGGAAAACAGGCTGTTTTGTGGTAGTCATCCTGTACGTCTTAGGTGCACATGAGCACCGTATTGTGTATGTCCATATTTTTATGTGTGTGTGAGCATGTGTGTGTACATGCTTGTGCATTTGTATGCATGTGTATGTGTGTGCGAATGTGTGTGTGTGGGCGTGTGTGTGTGTGTGCTCGTGCGCGTGTGTGCATGCATATGTATGCATGCGTGTGAGCATGTATGTTGGTGTATGTGTGCTTGTGTTTGCCTGCGAGTGTGTGTGTGTGTGTGTGTGTGTATATGCATGCGTGCATGTGCGCATGCTTGTGTGTGTGTACACATGCATACTTATGTATGCGTGTGTCTATGTATGTGTGTGTGTGTGTGTGTATGTGCGCGTCTGTACGCGTGCATGCATGTGTGTTTGTGTACGTGTGTTTGTGCATGTGTATGTGCTTGTGCATGTCTATCTGTATGTGTACGCATCCACGGCTGGCTGGTACAGCAGGCGAGCAGCCCTGCAGAAAGCGCTGGAACTCTGACTCACTGCAGCCAAGCGGCAGCCTCCAGGATGTGGGCGGCGGTGACATCACCGCCTGAGAGCCCAGCTGGGGCGCGGTTCTGCCAGGCTGCCTGTGCGTGTCCCGCCTGCATTACCCCTGGGAGAGCCGACAGAGGCACGGCCCCGGTGGTTTCTGTTTCGGACAGGGTGTCCCAGGGGGCCCAGCCTCCACCCTGGGTGTACAAAGCAGGCTGACAGGCACTGCTTAAATGTAATGTAATTAAATGCAGTGTAATGTAATAATACAGCTACAATTCTGAAATGGGCACATTTGTCACGAGCCCAAACCGGTAGACAAATTTAGTTTAAAAGGCCTCTGTTTTAAATGTGATGTCTTTATCTGGTTCTCTCTTAAGTTGTACTGGTTAATCCTGAATAGTCTAGTAATAACTCCCTGTCTCAAATTCCAGCGTATGGTCAGCAAATTGCCATGGCAACAGTCCTGGGAATACCTCCTTCTTTCTTTTCACAACCATTGCTTGTCCCTCTGAAAATGCATTCTAATACAAAGCTCTCTTAAAACAACATTCAGACAGTACAAGTACATGTGTTTCATTAGTGGAAAATGTTGGTTGTGGTACTTGTTTAATTGGTTAGTGATTGGTTAGTTGTGATTTAAGGTATCTTAAATGTAGGCTTCCACAAATTTCGAGACAGAGGCGCTATCTTGTCCCTGGGTTTCTGTGTCTGTTTTAGTTGGAGACTTAATGGAGGTAAATGAGGTTTAATGCATTTTTTTTTGTATTTCTCTGGTATTTTTTGACTTCTTTGGTAATGTTTCATGATCATTTTTACTGTTACACTTAGACATCCCAGGGGGTACAAACCAACTGTTTCCGCACACTTGGGGACCTGGTGTTGGGGTACCAGCAGCCACACAAGGGGCTGGTCACACCCCTGCTTTACCCTGTGGGACGGGAGGCTGAACCCGGGGACGAGAGCTCAGGTGAGGTGGGAGGACATACCTGACCCCTGGAATAAACAACGCCATTTTGCACTATAAATGTCATTTCAGATGCTAGAGCTACAGCACTAGAATAATGTTTACTTTAAACAAACAAAATCAAATAATAATTTTGTCCTGAATGTTATTGAAAAAAAAGTTATTTTTCAATGGTTAATAATCTGTAGGAATTTTACTGGTGTCCACAGGGTTAAAGTGAAATTTTGGGTTGAAGTTTCAAATAATGTATTTGACCCTGGCCTGATTTCCAGTCCTTATAGCTTTGCAGAGGTTGTTTAACTTGATATGACTTTGTTTAATTTATTTGCCTGGGACCATTTTCAATTTTCAACATAAATTCCAAAATATGAAATGTGAACTATTGCATAGCTAAAAGTTAAAGTTGAATGCTAGTTCAGGCCAGCGAAGGCCAGTTTGTAAGTACTCACCAATTGAATTTTATCTGTCCTCTCTACAGATGATGAGAAGCCCGGCGTGACGTGGACGTCTGGTCCCGGCCCACCCCCAGCCAGCACGGTGCCCCCCCAAGGAACTTCTGTGACCCCCGGCCTCCATCTACTCCTCCTCCAGAGGCTGCAGGAGATCACCGTACCCAGGTTCATATGCTGAACACACCCTTATTTATGACACGGACGCACAGAACAAAGCTGGTATGCAATTTTTCATGTACTACTGTGTACAAAACCTGGATCAAATGGGATGCCAATAAAAAAGGAAAAAGAGTCCTGCAGATCCCTAAGCATGTTCAACAGAACATGTTATTATCCAAAACATGCACTTGAATGAAAGAATGAAATTTTGTTCTGAATATTTGTGAAGGTAGATATTCCTTATCAAAGTTTAAGTAATCCTTAGAAAAATACTTTTCTGTATAAAAGTATTTCACATAAAATATTTGACCCAGGTCTGCTGCATACAAGGGATTTAAACATATCTTTGACTTTGATGGCTCATTTATGTAGTGGAAATGACCAATCTAGACCAGCTGCATAATCAGATGCCATTGGAGAGAGGTCACCTGGTCCAGTGTCCATCTGAGGTTCCAATTTAGAAGCAAATGTCAACATGCTGAAGCCGCTAAAGGGGAGCCACTTGTTCAGGATGTTTCTGTCTTCTTCCACTGCAATAGACACAATGTCAAGTGGTTAGCACATGTGTATATTTGAGTTATGAGCACTTGGTTGGATACTCATGGTGCATGACAGTTGCTAAAGCCACACTAAGTTTCATGCAGTCAAGCTCTATGCAGTTAGCACTAAAGTTATTTTACAGCAGTAAAATTGTTGCGAATAATAATTATGTAGCAATGTTTTTTAAGCGTTTCTGTTACATCACAATTCCTACCCCAACTTTCCAAGAACATCGGTCAAATCACTCATAATTTTTCTACAGAGAAGTGTTTTAAAGACATGCATGCTCCCTGACGTGATCATGAGAACACAATACTTTCACAACTTTCCCCATGTTTAAGAGCCTTGTTTGGTTTTCTCTAGAATGTAATGTAATGTAATGTTTTCTGGGTGGTCACATGATGTGTTTTTTTTTGCAGCATGGCCAATGAGCTGGTAGGACTGCTGAGCGAATACCTGCGCAGTGAGCTTCCCCAGGACCTGGAGGGCCTGCGCAAAGGAGGGACGGGACTGCGCAACCTGCAGCGCACTCTGGGCACTGCCTGCGAGAGTCTGCACAGGTACTCTAATTTAACTGTCAATGGTGCCATCTGGGCGCCATTTTGTCTTAAAGCCTGGTGCAACTGTCAGTGGGTGTCAACGGGTATGTCTAGGCACACTGCCTGACAGAGTTTGTACAGTTAACTGTTGCTCAACTCTCAGTGCTGCACACTGGCCACTGTCTTTGGCGGGTCTGCACAGGCAGCTTATAGGAGTTTTTGCTACTGCAATACAATTGTCAATGGTGTGCCCAAGCATTTGGAGAATGCTGGGACAGTACATAATGATGAGAAATATCATCAAGGACAGCTTCTGAAGCTCTGATGTAGGATGTTGACCATGCAAGGCCATTCTACAGTAGACAGTAGATCAGCGGTATTGATTGGAGCTATAATCCAGAGCTACTGAACAGGTTTGTTGGGATCATTCAGACAAAACCATTAGCTCTGTCAGGTCCTATTCAATATGACCTTTTTGCAAACTGACATACAGGAAGACTCAGAAAGACCTTTTGAAAACAGTTATCAGAAAAGAATATGTGATATGTTTAAGTAATTTTTAAGGGAAATATTGTTACCGCATGTCTTTGCCTCATCTACCTGTAAATATGCTTTACACAAGTAGCGAACCTCTGACAAGAGAATATAAAGTTTTCAAAGAATTATCGCGAACGTTAAGAAAATTTGGTTACATCCTAGTGTGTGCAGAGTGTTTAAGTGGTTTTGTTTTCTCGGCAGTGAGATTGACCTGACCTTGTCCAGCCTGGAGACTCTGGCCAAAGTGTTTGACCATCCTGCCTGTCCCTTGACCAGTCTTAAGACGCAGGTGTGTCCCTGATGCCTGCTCACTCTCAGGCTGCTGTTCTACCACCTCTTTTTTGGAGATTCTCATTGTCAGTATGTTGCATGGAACAGTGGCTCCCTGACCATTCCAAGCCCATGACTCACTCAGTGAGCCAATGCATTTTCTGTGAGCCCACCCCTTCATAATATCTAACCATTCATTTGTTCAAATATGGAAATAAATTGTTTTTAAAACATGTATCAAAACAACTGCATGTGTACCATGACCAATGAATGTACCTTGTGCAAGGTTTAATTTTTCTGGTGTGCCTGTGGCGAGAGTATACAATTCCACAAGAGGAGGCAGTCTGTAACGCACATTTCTTTCCAGAATTGTTCTTGTATCATTGACCTTCCAAAACATCCTTGGAACTATTGTAAATTCATACTAATGAACTAAGCCAAACAGCTCCCTAATAGTTTGATCCTTACACAGCCATTGCAATGGAAATGTTTCCTATTAAGATGAAAATGTGGAAAGTTTTTTTTTTGCAGAGTGACTTCTGAGTGCATGGGGTGCCTAAATATCATGCATACCTGCGGTTTATTGGCTTGGAATAATCTGTCAGAAATTTGAGTGAAAAACCCAGGGACTCTTGGCCTGAAAGAATAATTACAAACATGTAAACTGTGCGCCCTCTAGTGTGTGGCCTACTGCAAAGCATATATCACTCCCCGTGGGTGTATTGCTGCAAATAAATGGTCAAACTCTGACATTGAGATTGCTACAATAATATTCATTTGCAGCAACATACCCACACGGAGTGGCACATGGTTGAAGGTGAATCCATTAAAGGTTCATTTTTAATCTGATTTCCCACAATTTTAAATCTTTTTTTCTTCCTCAAATGTTTTCATTTTAATAAGCTGCAACTCTGTTCACTAACCAAAACCACTTGTTGTTAGTAAGCAGAGAGCATGGAAGGAAACAAGCTGATCAGCTCTTGACTCTGTAAGTTCTCACGATTCTCTCCTTCTCTCTGTCGTGCAGAGCATGGGGAAGGGGACGGAGGTGGATATGGAGAGTCTGGTGTGTAAGACCTCAGCCCTGTGTAGCCTGCTGTCCTCCCTGGAGAAGAGGGTACTTGCTCGCGCCACTGCAATGCTCCTGCCCCTTCACCCTCTCCGCCATCACTCACCCATCACACAGCATTGCTGGCTCAGGCCCATCATAGCCCTGCACTGCGGTCACCTGAACTTAGACTTGCCAAAAGGTTTTATCTTTTACAGGAGGGGTTGACTCCAGCAAAGCCAGTATTTACAGGGCGTTCGTGTACTGGGCTAAAACAAAAGCCTGATCCTTAACACCGATTTTAGATGCACCTTTGGAGCAACAACCTCAGACCCCAGTTGTAGAACTGGATGAGGGCTTTTGACTGCTTCCCAATGGCTGTTATATGTAGAGTGCCTGCAGTGGATGAGAACCGGTTTATGAATTATGCAGGCCCCAGGTCTTATGTTCAGGAGAAACTCCATTGCCATTGTTACAAAATGAACCCATATTGATTACAGTGTGCACCTGTTCAGCATGAATAGGCATATTATTATTTATCTGCTGCTTAATTCACAGTCCTTCTGTAGCCATTTGCTGAATTAAACATATGGCTGTGCTCTGCAGGTGCTGAAGGCTCTGCAGGACGCTGTGGCCAATCACAATCTGGCAGCACAGCCGGCTCCGCCCCCTGAGCCCACCCCTGCAGTGAAGACTTCTGCGAGGCCTGTGCCTGTTCATTCCTTTCAGGTGAATAAACTTCCAGATACATTCTCCTGTTGTTACACATACATTGTCTATATGGTTATTACTATTACAGTAACAGGCTAATTCAGCCAAATCTGTTCATGTTCTTCGTAGTCTAGAAATGTGAAGACAAGTGTGAAGCTTCAGTTGTGCCCTTGAAGTAATATATTGCCAATAAATAGCTAACATTAAAGGGTGATGTGCACACACCAATATACATGCATCCTGTGCTTCTGTTGATGGCAAACCACATATGTAGGACAGCTTTTGGGGTTGTGGGTAATTCAAATAGCTCTTTTCTCTGTGACTGCAGGCTTGATAAAATCCAAAATGACTAATATTTTCCCCTCTCATTCTCACTTGTGTGTGTGTGTGTGTGTGCATACATGTGTGCATGTATGTGTGTCTGTGTGGGCACATACATGCATATGTGTGTGTGTGTGTGTGTGTGTATGTCTGTGTGTGTGTGTGTGTGTGTGCATGTGTATCCAGGTGAAGATTGTCCATTATGGCAGACAGACCGTGTCAGTGGATGTTGACAACGGAGTTTTGCTGTTTGACAAAAAATCTGGGGCTTTCGGCGTGGAGACTCTGTCACAAGACAGGAGTGAGGGCAATTTTTATAATCATCTTGACAAAGAATTTTATATGAACATTAATGAGCATAAATTAAATGACTGTATAGCTCAAGTTCATTATGTTTCACTCCAACTAACTTTGTGCTTGTTTTGCTTGTGTCTCTGTGTGTGTGTGTGTGTGTGTGTGTGTGTGTGCGCGCTCGCGTGTGTGTGTGTGTGTGTGTGTGTGTGTGCGCGCTCGCGTGTGTGTGTGTGTGTGTGTGCGCGCGCTCGCGTGTGTGTATGTGTGTGTGTGCGCTCGTGTGTGTGTGTGTGCGCGCTCGCGTGTGTGTGTGTGTGTGCGCGCTCGTGTGTGTGTGTGTGTGCGCGCTCGCGTGTGTGTGTGTGTGCGCGCTCGCGTGTGTGTGTGTGTGTGCGCGCTCGCGTGTGTGTGTGCTGTCAGTTCTACAGCTGGTGAAGTTTCAGAGCAGTCCAGCAAGGCTGCGGATGATTGTGGACAGTCACAGAAACGTCCCACGGGAGCTGCTGTTCGAGAGCGCGCGGGTGAGCGCCGGGGGAGGTGGGGGTGTCGCCCCAACGCTGCTACATTCGGTCCAAATCCCCGCCCCCCCTCTCTGCTGCGGTCTTCATAAAAGAGCTCCTTCCCTGTGATGACAGAGGGCCGCTGCCAGGCTCCTTCTCCTCAGCAGGTTGTGTTTGTGTACTGAGCGCGCTCCTCTCCTCTGCTTCAGAAGCGGGACGCCTTCTGCCTGCTGCTCCAGCTAATGAAGACCCGGCACTCCAAGCTGAGCGAACCGGATCTCATCTCCGTATTCGTGGGCAGCTGGAACATGGGTACCTCAGCCCTGTGATGCTCCAGTCTCCCTCCTCCTGTATTTCCAGCCTCTACAGTCCCTTGCTCCTCTATGCAGAGGTGGTAAATCCAGGTTCAGAATGTAAAAGTCCTCCCCAGATTTTTGTTCCAATCACTTTGATTTGGTAGAACTAATTAGTGAAATTAGCTGGCTGAGATCGTAGGTGGAAGAAATACATTATTTTCTAAGATTTTTTGTTTTCTTAGCTCTGGACTTTCCACCTCTGCCCTGATTTCAGATATCAGACAATTCAGCCATTCTGTAGTTTTCAAACACTGCCATCAGTTACTCAAAAAGCTCTTTGTAGTTTATTGGGAAAAAGTAGAGGGGCTTTGTTCTCAGAGGTCAATTCTTATGAAAACAAACACACTGCAGCAGGGCTGCCCAATCCTGTTTCTGGAGATCTACCCTCCTTCTTGTTTTCACTCCAACCCTAACAAAGCACACCTTATTCAACAGCTGCAGATCTTTGTTTGAGATGCTTATTAGTAGAGTTAGGTGTGCCAAATTATAGTTGAAATGAAAACCTACAGCATGGTAGATCTCCAGGAAATGGCATCGCATTGGATCAACCATCTCTGCTAACAAATATACACCCATAAGCTTATTAATCATTGTATGCCCATGAACAACAATCAGCATGTAACTGCTTGTAGTTGCAGAGAAAATGCCATGCATGGATATGGCTGTGCTGACTCAAGCAGAGAGTGCAGCATGATGGGTCCTCACCTCCCCATGCCCCCCCCCCCCCCCATTTTTGGGACAGGTGGATCCCCGCCACCCCGCAGCCTGCAGTCCTGGGTGACCTGCCAGGGCCTCGGCCGCGTCCTGGACGAAACAGTGGCGGCGCTCCCGCACGACGTGTACGCCCTGGGCACTCAGGAGAGCACGCAGGGGGAGAGGGAGTGGGCGGAGCAAATCAAGGCCACGCTCCGCAGCGTCACGCACATCGACTTCAAACTGGTCAGTGGCTGCGTGAAAATACCGGAAATAAATTAATCTTAAACTTCTGCTGTGTTGGTACATTTGGTTGGTACATTCTGCGGTACAGAATGCTCTGTAGTCACATAGGCCCCAGCGTCAGAGATTTACAGTTAGTCGATTCTCCAAAGCTGCAGTGTGCATTTGTGTCCTGCAGGTGGCGCTCCAGTCACTGTGGAACATCAGGCTGGCTGTGTTTGTGAAGCCGGAGCACGAGAGCCGTATCAGCCATGTGAACGTGGCGAACGTCAAGACTGGCCTGGCGAACACTCTGGGTACGACCCGCGGCGGCTAGCTAGGTCGCCCGCTTCTGCCCTTCCTGTCTGGAGATGAAGTGTAAATTTACGCTTGGCCTATTGCCAAATACATCAGATGCTGTGATAAGGGAATGCTACAACGGGGCTCTGAAGAAAATCACTCTGTTCAAACCTCTATTTCCATGGTTACAGGAAACAAGGGGGCCGTGGGGGTCTCTTTCCTGTTCAATGGTACCTCTTTCGGCTTTGTCAACTGCCATCTGACCTCTGGCAGTGAGAAAATTCTCAGGTATGCGCAGCGCACTGATTACACATTTAGCTCTTGTGTAGTTTCTGGGTGTTCAAGGGCAGCTAAGATTCCAAAAGGCTGATAGTTGACAGTCTGGATCAGACCAAATTATTGTGAGTGTGTGTGTGTGTGTGTGTGTGTGTGTGTGCGTGCGTGTATATATGTGTGTGTGTGTGTATGTTTGTGTGCATTGCTGAGAGCATGTGTTTATGTGCACATGTGTGCTCCTGCTCCTGTCTGTATCTGCCTATATGAATGTGTTTGCATTTTGTGTGCGTGTCCATATGACCAGCACAGGAGGGGGTTTTCTAACCGTGTCTGCTTGGGAAACGTGTCTTTGCAAAAGCATGTGCATTAAGCCCGGCTCCGTGCATCTTCTCAGGCGGAACCAGAACTTCCAGGACATCCTGCGGCTGCTTTCCCTGGGAGACAGGCAGCTGAGCGCCTTCGACATCAGCCTGCGCTTCACCCACCTCTTCTGGTGCGGAGATCTCAACTACAGGCTGGACCTGGACGTGCAGGTACGTCAGGCTCACAATGTAAAAGCAATCAGCTGAACAATTGTGGCATCAGTTCCTAACTTATTCATCAACTAAATCACAATCCCGTCAAAATTGGATTGCCTGCATCGTGCCCGAGTCGACAAAGAAGCAATGTCCCCAGTAATTGGCCTCCATCGCTTTATTTATGTGGTCCAAACGTCTCTGTGGTCTGGTTTTTCTAAGGAAACACAGAGCAGACTGTTGTTGAACCACAATTTCACAAGCACAAGCCCCCGTAAATTCCCCTTTGCTCTTGTGCTGCTCACCTCACTGCTGCCCCCCGCAGGACATTCTGAGACATGTCTCCAAGAGGGAGTTCAGTGACCTGATGTGCGCGGACCAGCTGACCCGCGAGCGCCACAAGAGGAAGGCCTTCCTTAACTTCAGTGAGTGAGGACTTCAGCCTGTCCCGCCATTGTCCTTTCTCTAGGGCGGAATGCAGTCATGGACCGGGCAGGGCCCTGGGGCGAGAGCGCCTGCCCCACAGAGCTCCAGCCAAACACGGCTCTGCCGTGGCCGTTATTCCCAAACATCGCCTGTTAGAAGTCTGCTGGTTTTGGTTGTGAAAAAAAAACAAAAACAAAAAAACACCAGAAGACTCTGTGGCTCTCCAGATCCGGAGTTGTTCGCCCCTGTCCAGTGTGCTTATCCTGTTCTCTGATTTTTGATTCGACTCCTCGCTGATCCCTCTGTGTGTTCTCTCGGCGCAGATGAAGAGCAGATTTTGTTTCCACCAACCTATCGCTATGAGCGAGGTTCCAGAGACTGCTACCTCTGGCAGAAGTACAAAACCACAGGGGTAAGACTACTTCTCTAAGATAACTATTTTCGGTTCCCACAACATTTCTGGAGAGACAAACATTCCCAAAGTACACATTCGTCTGGATTCCTAGATGTCCCTTGAACTTCACAATGGTCTTAGAATGTTACATTTTGTTGTTCCAGTTAAAATTAGAGTTTGAAATGTGGATGACTCAGTTCCAGTTTGGAATTCAGGACTTATATTTGTGAGTGTGTCGGGCGGTGGGGGAGTGAGACTGGGTAAAGGGCAAGGTTGTAAATAGCTTACATGCTTTCTTGTTTTGGAATGGGGCAAAGGCATGGCGATTCAGGAGATAAACCGAAAGACATTGGGCCCCATTGACAAAACTTTTCTTAAATTATTCTTACTTTTGTTCTTAAAAATGTTCCTATGAAAAAACAATATGAAATTCATGACACATGTGCAGACCTGTTTTTATGCATATCCTAGGATTATGAGATGATGAATGCTGACTATTTGTAAAATTTATGTGCAATCCTGTTCATGTGATTAGCATAAGGAAAGAGAAATTAACAAATACAATTAAGAAAAAAATGATGAATGCTGTAATGTTCTTGGAAACGTTCATACGCACAGTTTACTGTCAAATGTGATCGTACGCATGTTTCGTGAATGAGGCCCATTGTCCAACACAGCTAGGTGAAGGTGTGAGCTTATGAGGTTTTAGCTGTGTGACAGGCATGGGAGGCCTGGTGGTTGCAATCCACCTCTGCATTCTTCACCTCTAAAAATAAGTGCTTCACTCACCCCTGTTCCCATGTTGACACGCAGCCCCATCATCTGCAGTGGAGTCAGTGGGCTTTAGGTAGGGTGTGGGGGGTCTTAGAGTGCAGCTGTCACGAGATCTAAAAATAGGGTGAGAAATGGCCTCATATGTAGAAGGCGTGTGTAAGAGGAGATATAATCAGTGTTTGTTTTTCTTTTCCCCCAAGATGAAGGGTAGCATGTGTCAGAGATGCGATGGCATGTCACTTCATGACCCTAATGAAGTCCTGAATTAGTGTTCAGCACTGCATTAGGCCCCAGACCTGGATCAAAGCAGTTTTTTTGATGCACTTTAACCCTCTGCACGCCAGTGACATATTGACAATTCTAAGGAAATGATTTTACCTTTCAGTCAGTAACATAAAGCATTTTTGCACTGAAAAATATCAGGGATCTAAAAGTTTTATTGTATTTTTTATATTTTATTAAAAAAAACTAAAAAAACCCCCCCAAAAAACAGATTTACCAGTATCTTAAGGCATTTACATTTAGCAATTATTCTGATTGTGAGCAATTTACAGAATAGGATTCAATAGTTTAGGCAAAGCATACTTCTAAAAGCAATTCTTCCTCAGTCTGCTTTACCCCCCCTTCCTCCCCCAGCCCTAAACATCTCCCCTGTCACAACACCTCCCAAGTGACACGGCCCCTTGTCTGTCTCCAGGTGAGGGTGAATGTGCCGTCGTGGTGTGACCGCGTGCTGTGGAAGTCCTACCCGCAGACCCACATCCACTGCACCTCTTACGGTGGGTATAAGTGCCATTTGTGCATTTGACAGACCTGTCCAGAGAGACCTAACGTGTATGGAATGGACGCTGGGGAGACATGAAGATATCACAGTCGCTTCCAGTGAAACGTATCTTTAAAACAGAAGCTGGAATAGATTCAGCACTGCACGTAGATTGCGGTTATCAACTTCTGCAGCCTGGTCTGTGGAATTAATTTCTAACCACATACACCCCGCCCCCCCACCCCCCCCCCCCCCAAAAAAAAAAAAAAAAAAAAAAAATATATATATATATATATATATATATATATATATATATATATATGTGGTCTATCTGTAAGCCAAATCTCAGATTTGTTTGTTCCAGTAATATAGTACACTTTTATAAATATATACCATCCTAGCCTTTTCTTTCCTGCATCTTTTGAATTAGAACTGTGTTGCACAGCTTTCTGGCTTCCAATAATAGTGTGAATTTATGATAATTATGGCTACTGGAAGAAAAAGAATGACCTCAGAGGAATTGAGGAAGTCACGAGTTGTGCAATAATTTGTTTAGTTCTGTAGCATAGACACAGTTCCCCTTTCCCCTCTTTGTGTGGTGCAGCGTAATTCAGTATAAATTAAAATAATGTTAATCAAGTCACTATGTGAGGTGTTAATAATCTTCATTTTTATGGCTCATTTAGATGATCTTGTGTTCCCTCAGGCTGCACTGATGACATCATAACCAGTGACCACTCACCTGTCTTTGCAACATTCCAAGTTGGGGTGACATCACAGTTTATTTCCAAGACAGGTGAGTTCAAGGGATTTGTAATGTGGCTTGGATCTTTTCATGACCTCAACCCATCCACAGCTGTGCTCATCAAGTATTTAGATAGAAAGATGTTTTTCTGAAGATCTATTGTGTCAGTTCCTAACAGGTCACAGAATATCTTAGTTGATTCAGCCAACCACTTTGGTTAAGTGATAGAATTCATGTTTGCACCCCTGCTTAGTGTGAACCTCACACAACCACAATTTGTATGTTTGTTTTTGAAGTGTGAAATAATGTATCCTGTTTTCAAACTTTAACACATTATTTATATATACAGTCAAAGCAAAAATTAGACACATGACATCCACCATGCAAAAATGGTTGTATACTTCATTTCAATCCCATGTTCACCGACATGCAAAGAATATTTCCTAGGAACAAAATAATATTTACTTGCGCAATATGTATTTCTTTGTCCTCATGTGTATACCTGGTTATACACTGTTAAGTGAGATGTTTATATACCTGACTTCATTAACAGACCTGTAGCATGAAACAAAGACAAGATTGGTCATAACTACATCTGCTCAAGTAATGAATTGATGTAAATAAACATACAACAATGTTCTAGAAGCAGTGCATCTCGAGACCTACTTTCCATGTTCATGTCTGTCACACCTGTTTTCTCTAACACAGACCCAGCGTCGAGCGCGGAGAAGGCCTGGATCGAGTTGGAGGGCATTGAGGCGATTGTGAAGACATCCAGCAAAGCCAAGTTCTTCATTGAGTTTCACTCATACTGCTTTGAAGGCATTGTTATGGAATTAATTCCTTCATTCAGTCATTTGTTAATTCATTCGTTCAGTCATTCATTCATATACTCAGGGCTTTGGGAAAAGACTTCCATGTATGTCATGAGCCACTGGCCAAATGCACTGTTCTGCGCCTGCACAGAGTTCCGGCGTTCCAGTGAGAATGACTCACAGAGCTGTGAGGTGCCAGGGTTCCTGAAGCTGGGCTGGTCCTCCAAGCAGATGCCGAAGGTGAGGAACACTTGACCCCGCCATCCAGCACACTCAGAACTAGCCACCATTATTAAGTTTGCTCTAAATTTGTCATAAGGTGTGCAGGTAGATTTCATATGTTGTTTAATAGCCACAGAGTCTAAATTTGAGCCAGTGGGGCAAATCCCTTAAACTTTCTTTCTAATTTCCATTTCTTTTGATCTCTCTCTCTTTCTCCCTCCCTCAGCTCATCCCCATCGTCTCAGACTTGGAGTGTCTACAGGACCAGCACCTGCTGTTGTCCATCAAGTCATGTGACGGGTTTGAGTCATATGGTGTGTGTTCAGTCTCACCTCTTCCTCTTGCTCTGCTTCCATTAAAATAATGTTTGGTTGAAAGCAATCTTGTTTCGCATGCTTTCTTTTCCCTGTTGTGACCGTGTTTGTTGGGTATGTAATCACTGGGTTATGGCTCTGAAGTGAACACTTATTTGGGCCCTTTTCGTTTGACAGCGGTCCTCAGCCTGTGCTCTCTCTCGCCCCCTGCAGGGGAGTGCTGTGTAGCGCTGCGCTCTCTCATTGGCAACGCGGCGGAGCAGTTTGAGACGTTCCTGACTCACCGCGGGGAGGAGATGGGCTCCATCCGGGGCCGTGTGCGGGTGCACGTGCCCAGGGATCGCCGCCGCACCCGGGAGAAGACCTACGGTGCGTCAGCTCTTCCTTTTACTTTCTGCACGTCCGCTTCCCCTTCGCTGCTCTCTCCTCTCTCTGTCTCCTCTCTCCCTCCATCCCTCCTCTTCTATCTTTTCCTCAGTGCCCTATTCCTGGCCCTTGCTTCCTCTTTCAGTTCCCCTGTGATTGACCGCGGGCAGATGCATCCTGTGTCATTCAGGAAACGGTCTTTTTGGCCCATAGGTGAAGCTTGAGGTATCACCCTCACTCCACGCTTAAGGACAAACAGTTACATGACTTACAGCACGCTGCAAAGCTGCAGAATTCCGGTGAAGCTGCTTAATGTTGCTTGCGAAATGTACTGTTCCTTGTAAATGATGGCATCACGTTAAAGGTCGATTGAATGCCTTCTTTCTGGTGCAGAATGGTTTTGCTTCGAAAAAGAAGAGAAGGCCTCTGTGAAAGCCCATTTGTCACCCCCGACGACACGAGCACCCACTGCACGGTGAGGCTTAATATGCTTCCTCAGGTCATTTTGACTGGTGAAAATAAATATATTTATGTTTCAGTGCCATATTGGAAATATATTATAAAAAAAGATTCATTTTGATAAGGGGTGGGTCACAGACAACATATTCACAAAAATTAAACGGATTTTATAAAATCATTCACATGCGTCATTTTGGATGTGTGTGTGTGTTGGTGTGTATGTCTGTGTGCATGCGTGGGTGTGCGTGTGTGTGTTTGTACATGCGTGTGTGCATGCGTGTGTGTGCGTGTGTGTGTATGTGTGTTTCCTCCATCATGCTGTCTATCTGTTCTAGTGTCGCAGTGGCTCCGCCTCCTACATCAGCTCCCAGCAGCTACACCAACCCTGCCTACTTCATTTTCGAGGGCGTGCCTGTCCTGCGCAGGGCACAGGAGGCCCCAGCCCCTCGGCGGGACACCTCGGTGGTCTGGGCCAAGGACTCTGTCCTGCAGCTGCCCCGGCTGTTGGGCCGGGGTCAGGACGCCAAGGCCCCCCGCCGGTCCGACTTCACGGAGATCGAGATCCCGGGGTGCCTCCCCCAGTTTCACTCTTCCAATGAGCGCCATCCCCACCCTCAACCTCAACCCCAGCCCGGATCCTCCTACCAGCTCTTTCCAGCTCAGGACAAACCCCCCATGATCCACTCCCCAGGGGGGTCCCCAAACAGCAGCCTCCAGTCCAGGGAGCGGGCCCCCTGCAGGGATGCCCACAGAGACCAGAGGAGCGTGTACCAGAACCCCCCTGTCCTCGCCCGTGAGACTGCCCGGTTGTACAAGGAGACCTCCAGGAAGGACCGTCCCAGAATACACCAAGACCGGCCCCTCTCTGTCCGCAAGGGACCCCCCCTCTACCCCTACGTGTCCACCAGGGTGCCCCATTGCGAGCCTGTGAACCCCTGGCTGCTGGAGCCATCGCAGGTGGGACCTCCAGGGGACAACTCCCTCACCGCCCTGCAAATTGCCAAGTCCCTCAGTGAGGTGGACTTCCTGCCTGTGGACAGGAAATTATCCGGCCGCCAGAATGTGATTAGCCGACAGAGAGACCTGGGGTATGATCTGGCTGTCACCACGGAGAGGGCTTACTGCTGGGAGAAAGAGGTAAGAAATGAATCATGTTGATCTAACAATAAAAGTCATCTCTCAGACAAGGTAGCTAAATGAGGTTGTTTTCTTACCGATTTTAGAATAGGTGATAAACATTTTGTTGGCAACATCTGTTGGCTGGTTACATTTATCCAGACAGTCAAGTACAAGAACATGGCTACACCTAGAAAATTGATTTAGTCACAGACGAATCTTTGTCAAGACAAGTAGAAAAATGTTTCATTTTTTATTATCAGTACAGTCATTCTAGTAGTTATTTGTAGAGTCAAGCTAGTAGATATAATATAAAGTATAACTGTGAAGACAGGCGGGAATCAAACTAAACATACAGGTTACTGCCAAAATAAAGAAAAATACTTGAGGTGCTTCAACAAACATGTGGTCCCTTTGTTTATTCAACAATTAGCATCCCAGCATGTCTCATGGTTGTGTATAAAATGCTGGACAGGTCCGGTGAGACCCATTATTTTGGCTACCACAGCTAGATAAACAGGTCCCAGGCAGGGGAGGGTGTTGGAGAAAGTTCAGCAGGAGGCTTCAGAGATTCATGAACTTACTGATGCTTCAGGAGGAAGAGCGCAGAGGAGTGGCTGAGGTGATGCTGTCGTGGAGGTCTGCGGGAAAGACATTATAATCAAGGGGAAGCTGAGGTGGAAACCCCACACTCCTCTAAGGCAGTGTTCTGACATTGGTTTGAGATTCAAGGCAAAACGGATTCAAATCTCTGAATCACTTCACCTCAAATCGATCAAGGGCATGAGCCGGCAGTCACAAAGAGGGATACATGCTATAGTTGCCGTTTCCTTTATTTGGGGAGTTACCTGTATTCTCCTTGGCATCTGACAGATATGAAACTGTGCTCTTGTCATTACCGCCCCCCTGTCTGCAGGTGTCGGTACTGCACGGGGCCCCAGAGACAGTGCGAGAGCTCCTATGCACCCTGGGTCTGCAGCGCTACACTCTGGGGCTCAGCCTCAGCGGCTGGGACGACCTGGATTACTTCAGGTAGGGAGAGGGTACTGACAGGGGTATCGCTTTAGGCCAACAATGTATCCCCATTTTACATGCATATATACAGATTAACGGCACATTTAAACTTGTGTTTTGCCTCTTCCTACATTTTTGTATATAATTGTAAAAGGAACACTTGCCACAAAATAAATATAATCAGAATAAAATCAGAATAATTAACCCTCTCTCCTAGTGAGAATTGTGGTGACATTAAATATTAAGTCTTTTCAGATGTTTTTTGGCGTGACAGGTTTGGCTATTATGGGAATGCTTGTGAGCAACTATGTGGACACATTAGATCCAATCCAGTTAATCCAATTAAATTAAGTCAGCAGTGACACTCTGGCTTCTGTTTAATTCCGGTATGGCCTTACACAGAATATGCCTGTATCAAGTATCAAGAATCAAGTAATCAAACAAGGTACTAGATCCTATGAGGATGAAAGTATGCCAGCGTGATGTTTTCCATGCCACCCCTGTTGACACAGGCACACATACACACCCACACTCGCACACGCACACCCACACCCAACCACACTCGCGCACACACACACACATACACAACCACACTCACGCACACACACACATATACACACTCACACACACACACACACGCAGATTCACACCTCAAATGGCTACCCCCCCCCCCCAATTTTCGCTGTGTGTCTTATCATCTTATCTTGAGCCACAATGGCCAAATGCGGTGAACAAGAGGTTCCTGAGATGTATTGTTGAAAATTGCCAGAGATCTACTGAAGTGTTTTTATATTTTCCCAGTAACAGTTAACTCATTTAAAATGCATATTTGATCCAGTTCTTGTCCATATATGGGCAGATGTGGGCAATAGAACAAGTGAAACATTGTATGGTTTATTGCATTCCACTTGAAAAGCAACCTACACCCCCACATTGGCTGTAGCTTGTAGATGTATTCATTTAGGAGGTTTTTGTGTTTGTATAAAACTCAGTTTTAGCATATTATGTCCATCCCTGCATATGGGTTTGTGGGCGAGGGGACTGGTGACTGATCCTTTCATTCTCTGCAGTGGGATCACTGAAGAAGACCTCCAGGCAGCTGGAGTGACCAACCCTTCTCACCGCAGGAGGATTCTGGAGAACCTGCCCAGGATTTGGGATTGAAGAGGGGGGGGGGGGGGTGGTCCCAGGACAAGCCAAGACAGCAACGGGGTCCACACAGTGTCCTGCTGCAGCATCTGTGCCTTCCTGGAGTCTTTCAACCCAGGACAGCAGGGTCAGGATGGACCAAGCAGGAACCTTGCACAGAAGTTCTCATTACATGTGAGACTGATCTGAGGAAACTGGCACCACTGACACAGACCTGAGAATATCCACTGAGAACTCCTCTCAGTCCTGTGTTTGGGGGAAGGGTGTGTTGCATTCTTTTTTTGTAGTAAATCTCAATTTGAGTTGATAGTTTCTTACCTGTGCTACCTTTTTTAACCAATGTAAAACAAACCCTTGGTAGTCTGATAATCACAAAAATTGCTGACATTAAAATCAAAAGTGGGGTAGCCAACCCACCCTTTACCATGATCCTGACTGAGACGTTTATCAGTCTGAGAACACATAAGATATTCAGTGAAAGTAAATTTTTTTTTGTATGGTGTGTCGGGAAACGTTGTGGTTTTTCCACAAAAAACAGTCAAGTGTTTTTCTATTTACACAACCTCCAATGACTCATTCATCTCAACCACACTATTCTGTGAAAGACATCAGGTGCAATTTGAATTCAGCAGAAGTTCCTGTTTAGTGAAGATACAGATGCTCAACCTATTACTGGTCCGTGTGCTCATTTGTTTTCACATCTTTTGAAAGAGCTGAGATAGACCTCAGGATCTAACACACAAGTAAACATGTTCTATTGTACAATTTAATATTGCCTTTAAAGTTTATCTTATGCCTGATTCCGAGTTATGTGATAAGCAGGCACATGAGTCTCATGACTGTTTCTGACAGACTATGACAATTTTTTTATGACTATCAGATAGCACACAAACCCACACACACACACACACGGTCAGTGGAATCGAAAGTAAAAAAAAACTGACCTCTGTTGAGTTCCTCAACTTCCCACTCTGAATGAGCTTCCTGTATTTGGTTTCACTCAACACCACTGCCTTTGGAGGGGCCAAACAAAATTTGACCTTTTTTGCTTTGTTGCCAGTGCCTCCTTTCTCTAGACCTCACTTCCATCTTTAACACTGATTAAGAAATCAACATTACTCAGGCTATCTCTGTTCTAAGCCACTCCTTATTTACACAGGCTCCTTGGCATGAATTATGGTTGCAACTCATCCTGGAATTATTTCCTTTGTTGTTGTTTATTTCCAATTTTTCTCCTCAGTTTTTTTTTTTTTTTTCTTGAGTGCCTTATTGAAAATATAGGCCCAAACCCATTGCTGCAGCTTTGGAACAGCGTGAACTGCTGCAGTTATTGTGCCGGAGGACTGCATCCCAGACACGAGAGGTGACCTGCCTGATGACACCCTCCCTCCCTTGATGACATTGTGGTCAACTGTTCGTTGCCCGGCAAGATTGCCAGATCTGGATGGTAACTGGCTCAGTCCAGACGTCACTCTGTAGCAAAAGTGAAATTCAGTTATTTGCTCAGGGAGCTTCCTTGACTTCCTCCTCTACATGTTTTCACAGCACTGGAGTAAGTGCTGTCTACTTTCATAATGACCTCTCAAATGTAGGAAATTCCCCATGAGTCCTTACGAATATGCATGGTGGTGTTTGAAATTTTTGGGAAACAATCTACTTTCAAATCAATTGCTTTGGGTGATTTGAGTTTCTCAAATACGTAAGCCTGAATAGTCTTGCTTTACCTATGGACTTACAGGCACAGCCCTGCCATTGTGACCAAACCGAAAAGGACCAGGGATTAAATAAAGATGCTTATCTGTGATCCAAAGACCAGTGTGTGTGTGTGTGTGTGTGTGTGTGTGTGTTTGCGTGTGTGTGTGTGTGTGACGTGGTAAAAGTTAACGCCTGTTAAAGTTATTCATTAAAGTTGGGGCAAATACAGCTCTCAGAAATCTGGGATGCCACACGGGTCAGTGACCGAAAAGACAAATATCTCTACATTCTTCTGAACAAGTTGGTTTGGATCCACCACAATTCCATCACATATACAAAAATATATGCATGCATATAGAGTAAAAACATAAAAAAGCCAGACATGTACTGCACATCCAGCATATTTTCTGTGTGCAGAAAATTTACTTGCAAGGAATTACAGTATTATTTCCTTGTTTCCCTTCACAGGTAAATCAGCGTTGTCTGTCTGTGTTAATACATCTTTTGACAATAAGGGCTTCATTTGCAAACCAGAAATGTGCAATGGAAGCTTTTTCCATGGAAATTCTCATAGGGATTGAAAGTCATCACAATGTTGTATGGTATGCTAGTATTTTATCACTGCAATTTGAACTGGCTTTATACATACATATTTTAACATTAACATGACCTACATGTGATATGTAGTCACTAATATTCGACATGTGACTGAACCACTATGTGAATTGGCCCACAGGTTGAAAAACCCTGGTCAGTGGGGCGATAAGCCATTGGGGGCGGTAATCGGAGGGGGTCAGTGATCTCAGTGAGGAGATCAGTGAGGAGTGCGGTGGCCGTCACACACATTCCACACTCCTGAGTCAGTCGTGAGCCACTGGCCAGCCTTCCTGCACGCAGACCCTGCTGACAGGGCTTTGGGTTAGTTTCCTGCTCAGCCTGCCCCCTATCACTGAAACAAACCTGGTCAACCTCGAAGGCCTCACAGGTCTGGGAAACCATTGACGTCTACATCCATTAAACACACGTTCTGCTCCTCACAGAATCCTGCTGCACCTGGAGGACTCAACAGCATCAGTCACGACAGAAACAGGCACATTGTGTCAGGGTTCTGTGTCTTCCCCCTGTGTTGTTTCTCTGTTGGGCCGCCAGATGGCGGCACCTCGGTTTGTGTTCAGTTAATTGTTTTATTGTTTTCTATTATCCAATTATTAGTTGCGTTGTGTCTCGTGTTCCCCTCCCTCTCTGTGGCTTGATTGTTCATCGTGCCCTCCTGTGTCTCGTCTGCGTCTCTCTATTTAAATCGCCCTCTCCCCAGACTCAGGCGCTGGAACCTTTGGTTTGGTTTGTTTCTGTACCCTTTGTTCCGGTTCCTGCCTGTTACCTGTGAGTTTTTTGCTACCTGCCTGCCTGCCCTGTTCCCCACGTTTTTTGGATTTTGTATTTTTGTTTCCTTGTGAATTTTTGAGGTTTTTGTTGTGTTTTTCTTAGTCGCCCTGCGAGGCGTTCGGCTCCCTGTGTTCCCTGTTTAGTTATTAAAGTCTTTTGGTTTTCCCCATTTTTTGACTTTTGGCTTTTTACTCTGCGCTTGGGTCCATCCCCGCCCCCCCCCGCCTGACAGAAGGATCCAGCCAGATCTGGACCCAGCAGAGTTTTTTTTTCTTCCCCCTTTTTCCTCCTCGGGGTTTTTTGTTTTGTGCTGGCCATGCCACCAGTGTTGAGCAAGCCGGTGGTGGCTGGGGAGGCCTCCGGCCCGGGTCCTGCCGTTGGGCAGGCTCCCCTGTCCAGTAGCCAGTGGGCGGAAAGGCTGTTCGAGACATGCCAGGGGTCGCGCCCTTTCCTGGACTACGTGGGTGAGTTCCGTGCCGTGGCCGCTAAGGCCAACCTGCCCCAGTCAATCGTGTGCCAGCTTTTCAAAGACAACATGAGGGACCCCCTCCACGGCGGGCTCATGTATTTTGGTGTGGACAAGTGCGGGGACTTCGAAGTCCTGTTCGCTACGGCCCTGCACTGGGACAAGTACCTCCGGGGGGTTGCAGAGATGCCCCCTCTGGTAGAGAGGAACTCGTGGCCTAGCGAACCGGAGCCCGCCGTCCCGCCGGAGCCGCCCGCCCTGCCAGTTGTCCCTCCGCAGGAGTTGTCTGCTCAGCCCCGCGTCCCGGAGAAGCCTCACGCTTCGCCCCGCGCCCGGGAGAGTTCTCCTGCCCAGCTGGGTTCCCTACGGCTGGGGTCTGTGTCCCTGTCTCCGGCCCAGCCGGGTTCCCTGCAGCTGGGGTCTGTGTTCCTGTCTCCTGCCCAGCCGGGTTCCCTGCAGCTGGGGTCTGTGTCCCTGTCTTCTGCCCTGCCCGGGCCCCCTGCCCTGCCTGTCTTTCAGCAGGGGCCATTGCCGCCTGTTCGGTCTGCCGCTCCCCGGGAGCAGTTTCCTGCTTCACCCCGCGCCCTGGAGAAGCCTCCCGCTTCGCCCCGCGCCCTGGAGAAGCCTCCCGCTTCGCCCCGCGCCCAGGAGAGTTCTCCTGCCCAGCTGGGTTCCCTACAGCTGGGGTCTGTGTCCCTGTCTCCGGCCCAGCCGGGTTCCCTGCAGCTGGGGTCTGTGACCCTGTCTCCTGCCCTCCCCGGTTCTCCTGCCCTCCCCGGTTCTCCTGCCCTCCCCGGTTCTCCTGCCCTCCCCGGTTCTCCTGCCCTCCCCGGTTCTCCTGCCCTCCCCGGTTCTCCTGCCCTGCCCGGTTCACCGGCGCCCCCTGTAGCTCTGGCGCCCCCTGTAGCTCTGGCGCCCCCTGTAGCTCTGGCGCCCCCTGTAGCTCTGGCGCCCCCTGTAGCTCTGGCGCCCCCTGTAGCTCTGGCGCCCCCTGTAGCTCCGGCGCCCCCTGTAGCTCCGGCGCCCCCTAGTGTTCCCTTGTGCTCCAGTGTTCCCTCGTCCTCCAGTGTTCGTCTCTCCCCCGGTGTCGTCGCTCCCCCCAGTGGTCACCCCTCCCCCGGTGTCGTCGCTTCCCCCAGTGGTCGTCTCTTCCCCGGAGTCCGTCCTCCCCCCAGTGGTCCTCCCTCCCCCGGTCTCGTCGCTCCCCCCAGTGGTCCTCCCTCCCCCGGTCTCGTCGCTCCCCCCAGTGGTCCTCCCTCCCCCGGTCTCGTCGCTCCCCCCAGTGGTCGTCCCTCCCCCGGTCTCGTCGCTCCCCCCAGTGGTCGTCCCTCCCCCGGTCTCGTCGCTCCCCCCAGTGGTCGTCCCTCCCCCGGTCTCGTCGCTCCCCCCAGTGGTCGTCCCTCCCCCGGTCTCGTCGCTCCCCCCAGTGGTCGTCCCTCCCCCGGTCTCGTCGCTCCCCCCGGTGTCCATTCTCCCTTTGGTGTGTCCGTGTGTTCCCCGGCCCCCCTGTCTAATTGTCTGCCCGCCTGTTTGTCTGTTAGTCTACCCGCATGTGTGTCAGCCAGTTTGTTGGCCTGTTTGTCTGCCCCCCAGGCCGTCAGCCCATCGGCCAACGTGTTTGCCCGCCTGTCTGCCTGTCTGTCAGTGTGCCAGTCCGCGTGTGTTTTGTCTTGTTTGCCTGTGTGTCAGTCCCTATGTCAGTTGTTGGGCTCCCCCCTCGCCTTCCCTGTCTGCCTGTCCCTTTGTGTGTCCATCGGTGTCGCCGTGTGCCTCCCCGCCTGCTTGTCCCTGTGTCTGTCTTTGTAGGTCTCCCTATTGTGCCAGTATCTGGCAGTCTGTTGTTTCCCCCTCAGTCTTGTCCAACCCAGTCCAGTGTTGTCGTGCCCCGTCTCGTTGCTGTCCTGTGTCTACCTCGCCCCAGTCCAGTCCTGTGTCTACCTCGCCCCAGTCCAGTCCTGTGTCCACCTCGCCCCAGTCCAGTCCTGTATGTCTGCCTTGCCCCTGTCCAAGTCCCCCCTGGTTTCCTGAGTTTCCCCCTGTCGCCCGAGTGCGGGCCCTGAGTTTCCCCGTGTCGCCCGAGTGCGGGCCCTGAGTTTCCCCGTGTCGCCCGAGTGCGGGCCCTGAGTTTCCCCCGAGTCGCCCGATGTGCGGGCCCTGAGTTTCCCCCGAGTCGCCCGATGTGCGGGCCCTGAGTTTCCCCCGAGTCGCCCGATGTGCGGGCCCTGAGTTTCCCCCGAGTCGCCCGATGTGCGGGCCCTGAGTTTCCCCCGAGTCGCCCGATGTGCGGGCCCTGAGTTTCCCCCGAGTCGCCCGATGTGCGGGCCCTGAGTTTCCCCCGAGTCGCCCGATGTGCGGGCCCTGAGTTTCCCCCGAGTCGCCCGATGTGCGGGCCCTGAGTTTCCCCCGTGTCGCCCGATGTGCGGGTCCTGAGTTTCCCCCGGGTCCTGCCCAGCCCTGAGTCTCCCCGTGTCGCCCGGGTCCTGCCCAGCCCTGAGTCTCCCCGTGTCGCCCAGGTCCTGCCCAGCCCTGAGTCTCCCCGTGTCGCCCGGGTCCTGCCCAGCCCTGAGTCTCCCCGTGTCGCCCGGGTCCTGCCCAGCCCTGAGTCTCCCCGTGTCGCCCGGGTCCTGCCCAGCCCTGAGTCTCCCCGTGTCGCCCGGGTCCTGCCCAGCCCTGAGTCTCCCCGTGTCGCCCGGGTCCTGCCCAGCCCTGAGTCTCCCCGTGTCGCCCGGGTCCTGCCCAGCCCTGAGTCTCCCCGTGTCGCCCGGGTCCTGCCCAGCCCTGAGTCTCCCCGTGTCGCCCGGGTCCTGCCCAGCCCTGAGTCTCCCCGTGTCGCCCGGGTCCTGCCCAGCCCTGAGACTCCCCGTGTCGCCCGGGTCCTGCCCAGCCCTGAGTCTCCCCGTGTCGCCCGGGTCCTGCCCAGCCCTGTGTCTCCCCGTGTCACCCGGGTCCTGCCCAGCCCTGTGTCTCCTGTTTTCCTAGTTCCTGAGTTTTGTCCCAAGTTTTCCTGTGTTCTGTTTCCCTGTCCCCGCCCTCCAGTTCACCCCCTCCCAGGGTCGGCCTCCTGGAGCCGGGCGACACGGGGAGACTCCCTTGGGGGGGGGGGGGGGGGTACTGTCAGGGTTCTGTGTCTTCCCCCTGTGTTGTTTCTCTGTTGGGCCAGATGGCGGCACCTCGGTTTGTGTTCAGTTAATTGTTTTATTGTTTTCTATTATCCAATTATTAGTTGCGTTGTGTCTCGTGTTCCCCTCCCTCTCTGTGGCTTGATTGTTCATCGTGCCCTCCTGTGTCTCGTCTGCGTCTCTCTATTTAAATCGCCCTCTCCCCAGACTCAGGCGCTGGAACCTTTGGTTTGGTTTGTTTCTGTACCCTTTGTTCCTGTTCCTGCCTGTTACCTGTGAGTTTTTTGCTACCTGCCTGCCTGCCCTGTTCCCCACGTTTTTTGGATTTTGTATTTTTGTTTCCTTGTGAATTTTTGAGGTTTTTGTTGTGTTTTTCTTAGTCGCCCTGCGAGGCGTTCGGCTCCCTGTGTTCCCTGTTTAGTTATTAAAGTCTTTTGGTTTTCCCCATTTTTTGACTTTTGGCTTTTTACTCTGCGCTTGGGTCCATCCCCGCCCCCCCCGCCTGACACATTGGACTTTACCCTGGACAGTAAAATATGCATTAAATATTAAACTAGGGAAAGGCTGACTAGGGAGGTGGTGTGATTTTATTTATAGGGAATTGGGATGGTAACTGTGGGGTTTTGGGTTTTATTCCTAGGTTGGGCTCTGCTGTTGAATCCTTCAGCAAAGTGCCCAACCCCATTGGGGTTACCCTGGATTGCTTCAATAAATAACACAAATGCATAAATTGGTTGTATGTAAAGAATGTAAGCTATGTAAGTGGATACTTTGGATGAGAACATTTTGTCAATGCCTAAATCCTTTTGATGAGCATCTCAATGCAATGACATTCCAGAAGATTCTGTGCTTCCAGCTTTGCGTTTTGGGAAGGTCCTTTCCTGTTTCAGCATGACAATTCCCCAGGGCACACAGCGAGGTCCATATAGATATGATTTTTTCGAGATCGGTGTGGAACTTGACTGACCTGCACAGAGCCCTGACCTCTACCCCATCCAGCACCTTCAGGATCAACTGGAAAGACAACTGCGAGTGAGGCCTGATTGCCAAATCAGTGCCCGACCTCACTAATGGTCTTCTGGCTCAATGGAAGCAAATCATTACATTACATTACATTACAGGCATTTGGCAGACGCTCTTATCCAGAGCGACGTACAACAAAGTGTATAACCATAACCAGGAACAAGTATGACGAAACCCCTAGAGAGAAGTACCGGTCCAAGTACAGGGAACAACCGCATAGTTCAACTTGGACCCTGATGGTTAAACTGATTAACACTAACAACGAAGTTGTCCCTGCAGCAATGCTCCAACATCTAGAGTAAAGCCCTCCCAGAAGAGGAGAGGGTGTTATAACAGCAAAGGGTGGACCAACTCCGTATTAATGCCCATAATTTTGAATGAGATGTTGGATGTCTGATGTCAACATACTTTTGTCCACGCAGTGTAACGTTTCGGCTAAAGATTTTTCTCCTGAACAGACATTTTCTGTCTTTCCCTGTCTTCTGTTGATTTAGCCTCCTCATTAATGATCACATCCCCTGAACACTTCTCTTACATCAAGGGTTTCCTCTATTCAGGCCATAAACGTAAGACAATCAATGCCCGAAAGAAATGGGTTTGCCTGGCAGACTTTAAAATAAAAAGGCACCAGTATAGACAGTATAGACAGGCAGGTTTCATTACTGTCTGCCATACAGCATTTTGCCACCAGATCTGCAATCTGCTTAGCAACCTTGAGGCTTTCTCCACTTTCCACTGCAAACTCAAGAGCCTGAGACACAAAAGTAACAGCAGTGTGGCTTCTCAGCTCTATTAATGTGGCCAGTGTTCAGATACGAGTGAGCATATTTGAATGCATGCATATACAGCATATAAACTGCATGCATTCAAATATGTCCCTATTTATTTTGACTGCTTGAGCAACAACAGTATTTTGCTGCCAACTGCCATCTACTGAAAAAAGAAAAAAAACAAGTGTATTGGGTATATTTGATAGCAAAGTGTTAACATTTTGCGATTCATAATCAATCCCCAATCAGCATAAAGTGGTGGTGATATCAGGCTCTTTGTCACATACCACAAGTGTATTTTCCCACACACTCAGTGGAGACCAGACATACTGACAAAAAATGAACTTCAATACAAACAAAAGTAAATTATATTCAAATATCCTATGTAGGTAACGATTTGTTGATGCTCTAAGTTGTTGTGTGCCAGTTTAGGACCTTGAGATGATGAGTGAGTTGCATGTGAAAAATTTAGAGAAGACCAGGTCAACAATTCAACTCTTGTGCATTTCTCATTCCAAAGTGCTGGGCGTGCTACTTTTTGCAACATTGCTGTAAGAAGGTTGTAAAAACATGCGTACGATCACATTTGATCGTAAACTATGTGTAAGGACATTTCCAAGAACATTTTGGCATTCATCATTTGTTTTCTTATCTGTATTTGTTCAGGGCTGTTTCCTTATGCTAATCACATGAACAGGTTTACACTCAAAATTTACAGTCAGCATTCATCATCTCATACACCTGGGATATGCACAAAAAAAGGTTTTTGCACAGGTGTCACACATCTCAAATTGGTTTATTGTAGGAACATTTTTAAGAACAAAAGTAAGAATAATTTCAGGTTTTGTGAAGATTTTTTTTGGAAAGATTTTTCAAGACACTTCAAAACGTAGACAATTACCCTGTCAATGGTGTTGTTTTCAAGCTATGCTAGGATTTCATATTCTGATAAATAAATACTGCCTATTCAGTATTTGTACAATTCACAACTATCACACAAACACAAAACTGAAACAATACACAAATTCTAATACTGAACTGAAAATACACGTAGGCTGCTCATTTTAACATTGCCCTACAGTGTTCGCATTATGAAAGCGGAACGGTTTTAACATGTCCACCACATAAACAGGAGAAACAAAATTTTAAAAAGAGCCAATTTTTGTTCTAGTTTCTTCACAGATGTATCTGTGCCCGGGCATAGGTCTGCATATAGCAGTTACTGAGCACAAGTGCCAGTGGCCCAGATTGTAAAAACCTTCGCCATTAACTGATATTCATTTACATATAAATGCAATAGCATTTATAATTCTGTAATGCAATGTAATAGCGCTTTCTTTCATTGCAAACACACTTCCGAACATACTGTTCGTATTCCCGAACCCACTGGCCTGTGTTGAATGATATGTGAATCAAATGCCAACAGATTTCATGTCATGAGTTAAACCGGTTATACCGACAAACAGGCGGCTGTGTCGCAATTTGGAATGGAGGAATTAAAAAAAAAAAAAGTATTATATATATGTTATATATTATATAATATACAGTAACTAAAATGTTCAGATGAATGCCTAATTAAATCCGTTTCGATTTTACAGTGCTAAGAACGTACAGGCAAAGATATGCGCCAAGTCGTTACAAATTGACGACTGAAAACGAAAAATAGGGATACAAAATAGCTAGGCCTTCCTTCACATACAGCACCGTTACACTAAACATGCAGAATACGTTTCATACATTCTGACAATGCGGTTATTTCCATTTCAGGGGGCGTACAGGAGGTGATGAGGTATTGTCCTCTCACGCAGCAGGTCCTTCTCACAACTCTGTTCTGCCCCGCTGGAACAGTCATTCGGGCGGTGCACTGTATTCTACCCTGCCGTCGTTCTAGAGTCCGTAGATACCGGGGTAAGTCCACATCGATATCTTTCGTTTAATTGTTGGCTCTGCCCGAAGTTCTTGGACTGGCGTGAAACGTTCGTGTTTTCTCACAGTTAAACCAGTCAACTCGTGGTTTCCAGAAACTGTTTTACTTAGTGTGTAGCCTACTGTAGGCATGCTATCGGTGTCCACATTGTTATCTGCTATACATTTGGATAGTATCTTCTTTGAACATTGTGCGTTCAAATTGTACATACTGCCGTACAGATTTTTTCGCGTGGTGTGATCGGTAATTATTATAGCCTAATTATCATTAGTAATAATTACTAACAACAACTACTACAACAAGCACTACTACTACGACTGAATAATGCTGTATTTATTATACAGATAACGTAAAGGAAATTAATAAGAAAAACATTTTATTTTCTGACTGCAAGAAAATAAATCGGACACAACCAACGCTAATGCTATCATGCTACTGAGTCGCTCCTCCGTCCCTCTTCCGCTTTCTGGCGCCGTGTTTCAAAGGGCAGCGGTGCGTACTTGCTGGTACCCCGTTATCAGTCACTGTATGAGTAGGCCTATTGTGTTATGATTCCACTTTATTATTTTCCTCTTTTTTACCCCACATTTAGCATACTATAGGATGTTAAGTAACCTTCAAATCACACGTAGTAAGTAGCTTACAGCTTTATGAAACGCATACCCCAAGTACGTTTAATTCGAAGGACATATAGTTTACTGCGTTCTCCTAGCGTGCGATATACTATGCAGCATTTAAATAAAATGCATTCTAAAAACGTTTTCCGCTTCCCTGAAACGTTTCCCTACTTCCCTGAAACACTTAAATGAGATATATTTTTCTACTGTTCAACTCCAGTGTTCTTTGTGCCAGTATGATAATGATACATTTCTCTTGTCCCAGATGGCTTCTAAATATTTATGCTTTCTGTCAGGGAGACTTAGGCTGGTTGTGTAACTGCTGTTGTACATATGTTAATCATGAAATAGGCCTACAGGTAAAATTGTGCTTTCTTTTCCCTTTTCATTCCACAGACAGTTTTTAAAGCCAGAAAATGAACACGACCTTCAACAGCTACCATGAGGGGAACAGGTCAATGCCAAGTACCACCTTGTCACCAGGGATCCCCGATGGGGTCAACGAGACCTGTCGCTTTAATGAGGAGTTCAAGTATATCCTGCTGCCGCTGTCTTATGGCTTGGTGTGTGTGTTTGGTCTTCTTCTCAACTCTGTGGCCCTGTGGATGTTCCTGACCAAGATGAGGCCCTGGAACACCAGCACCGTGTACATGTTCCACTTGGCGCTGTCCGACATGCTCTACGTCCTCTCCCTGCCCACCCTCGTCTACTACTACGCCAACCGCAACCACTGGCCCTTCGGCGTGGCTCTCTGCAAGATCGTACGCTTCCTGTTCTACGCCAACCTCTACTGCAGCATCCTCTTCCTCACCTGTATCAGTGTCCACCGCTACCTGGGCATCTGCCACCCGATCCGTGCGGTCACCATGGTCAAGCCTCGGCACGCCCACGTGGTGTGCGGCCTGGTGTGGGTGGCAGTCACCGCCTGCCTGGTGCCCAACCTGATCTTTGTGACCACCACCGGCCGCGACGGGGGCACGCTGTGCCACGACACCACTCGCCCGGAGGACTTTGAGCGGTACGTGGCGTACAGCTCGGTCCTCACGGTGCTGCTCTTCGGCATCCCCTTCTTGGTCATTGTGGTGTGCTACTGCCTGATGGCGCGGACGCTGTGCCGCCCCCGGCGCGGTCTGTCCTCCGGCCAGCAGGGGGCCTCCTCCTCCCGCAGGAAGTCCATCAAGCTGATCGTGGTGGTGCTGGTCGTCTTCGCGCTGTGCTTCGTGCCCTTCCACATCACGCGCACCCTCTACTATGCCTACCGCGTGCTGGACGCCGACTGCCACGTACTCAATGTCATCAACTTTGCTTACAAGATCACCCGTCCGCTGGCCAGCGTCAACAGCTGCATCGACCCCATCCTCTACTTCCTGGCCGGGGATCACTACCGCTCCAAACTGATCCAGGCCCTCAAAAGGCGGAGGCAGAACACCACCACATGTTCTGCCGCTTTTGTGGTGCCACGGCAACTTCCTGGCAACGGTAAAATCGGGCTCATGTACAAGAACTCTGACGCTAAAGCCTGTGTTGAACCACCTCCAAGCTAGAGCTAGTGCAAGGTGGAGAGTAATCACAACTGTGGGGTAAATCATAGCACAAGCTCAGATAAACACTGAGATCTTGCCCCAATGCCCCATTGCTGGGATATCCTAATGGTTGTCTTAGTGACTGATAATGAGATCTTAGCCACTGTTATAGGATAGTGAGCAATGGAATGGGCGGTATACCTCGGACAGGAAAAAAGGCCGATTTTACAAGTGTCTTAACAGGTGCCTGAGGAACCAGCCAGATCTGAGGGAGAAGTCATAGTGTAGGGCAGTTTGGTGACAGCTGGAGAGAAGATGATGGAGAACATGGCAGAACAAATGTTCCTCCATCTTAATCCCTGTGCTTCCAACCATAGTAAAGCTGAATCATTAGAAAGAGAACTCATGACCTGTTACAGCACTCCAACAGTAGGTTGCTTTTTTGAATACGTGCTTAAATCTTCAAAACGCTGCATCATGGTAATTTAGAGATGGCCCCTCACATCTCTAAGTGACTGTTTTGTGGTATTACCCATTCTCAGTCACACTGTCCCTTTGTTTGCCAGGCCAACAATATAGCCACTGTTGCCGGACTTAACACCCACCATACATTTACTGGAATTTCAGGACAAAGCCACGTTCAAACGTACAATCTCTTATTTCTTTGGAAAAAAGAATGGTAACATTACAGCACTGCCACAATATTTCCTCAGCAGGCTGTTGGAAGAAATTCTATAGGATTTAGAAGTTAAAATTGAGTTTATTTTGCATTCAGTTTAGAAAATGCTAACTGATGGGCAGTGAGTGGGTTTTAATCTGTCTGAGGTTAGGCTGAAAAAAAAACAGAAATCAAGGATCCTTCCTATGGACTCTTCCCATGTAGGCAACTTTCTAGGTAAAGGAAACTTGACAACAGTTTGATTTGGGAAAACACGGAGTGAACTGTCCTGTTAGGCAACCCGAGAAGGCACGTGATACAATGATGTCAGTTCAAAAACAGGGGAAAAAAATGGAATCACTGGAATTGCGCACAGGTTGACTGGGAAGTGGGTGTGAGTGGCTGGGAAGTGTGCCAAAAACAAAGCTTTTCACAATGCGGGGAGTTGTTTCCAGGAAATAATGTGTAATTGGCTCCCTTTAGAACCACTCATTTTAAGAAAGATTGAATATATTCGGATTCAAGCTACTAGCACATGCATTTGGGGAAGTACTTTTCAGCCCAGAGCGCCAAGTAATAAAGAGCCGTGCGAAGAAAGAGAGCCCGTGAGCGCTGGTTTGTGAAGCGGGCTGTGCATCGTTAACCGAAACAGCCCGTGCTCCTCCGGGGACTCTTCTTGGCAACCTACGCCCTCTCCCAGCTGTTTTTCTTTTCTCCAACTTTCAGATGAATAGCTGTGCAGCTGTCTACATCTGCACACCATGTGGAAGTTGGGGGTGGGGTGCGGGGGGTGTGGGGTGTGGGGTGGGGTGTGGGCGGAAGGACAAGGGAGCTCGGAGGAAGGGGCATACTGAGAGAATTTGAGCTCTCTTCATTTTACGACTCACACTTGGCAGAAATTGGATGATTTTTTCCTGCTCTTAGTTCACCTGCCCTCACAATAGTATTGTTTTGGGGGTTAACTTGGCCTGGTGGAAAGTTTATTTCTGACTATTATCAGTTGTTGTTCATAGATTTTATTTTGTTGGTGGCGTTGGCGTGTTGGTCTAGCAGGCTTCTGTTGGTTACAGCTGGTTCCACAGCTCAGTGTTATGGATCCACCATGACAACAGATTTCAGAAAGGAAATGCTTGCACAATCTGAATGAACCAGAATAACCATTCATTTTTTAAAAATAACTGCATGACCTTAATATTCATCTCATGTTCAAAAGGTCAAAAGAAGCACAAATGGGTTCTAGGTCCTTGTCAGTATTGGTTAACTGTGAGTCAAAATGCTGTGATTCTGTCACTCCCAGCATGCAACTGGGTGCCGGACATGGAGCCTACTGTCAAATCCACTATGTCACATGCTTGGGAAATCATCATCAATTGTCAAGTAGCAAGGAAGAAAGATTTCTCCAAGGCAAAACGATTGCTTCCCATGGAAGCTGTAAAAAACCTAAAAAAAAATCTAGTAGAAAACATATTTTAAAATGATTTGTCTGTTGATTTGTCAGACTTTGATAAAATGTTTTTGGACATCTTTCTTGGATTGACGAGGAAACCGGGCCTGTTTAGGAGGAATAGGCTTGACACCCTGCCAATACCAGGAGGAGATGTATGACACTTGCCCAGATCCTGGCCCACACCCTGATAGCAAAGAAACATCATCAGCAATCAGGCCAGTTAATGTGGGTTGCTCTGTCTTTGACTGGTGAACTGCATTGTCCTGTATTGTACTCGTGACTGAAAAGTTTGCTTGCGTCCCAGCTGGGGCCAATTCCGTTTCAAATATGTTGAAATTCAATTTGTTTATTTAAAAAACCCTCATAGAATATTGTTCTACATTTAATTTCCACAACTGAAATGAATTGAAAAATTAAATGAATTGAACTGAACCCTGGCAATCATATACTGTATCTTAAAGCAAAAAAAAACAACAAAAAAAACCATTACCATAGTTTACAAAGTAAATGAATGACACTTTAACAGTGATTTTTGCAAAGGAAAACAATATATTTATTAAAAATAGAAAATAGAATGAAGTAATTTCTGCAAATACATGTGCACCTCTACCTTGTTTCACAGAAATAAGCTGCTATAAATTTCTGCTTAGGAGCCTATTTGTAAAAGTATTAATAAGTAGGTTACAGTATTAAAATCATGATACCGTAGCCAGCTTAAAATCTGAGGACACTCAAACGCAAACATTTTTTTTGCACTTTAAAGCAATGACATTGACTGGGGTGCATGAGTCCCCCCCCCCCCTATTTACTAGACATTGTTCTCTGAATCTTCCATTTAAAAACAAACCTCAAGACGATAGAGCTGCTGAGTTCTTGCCATCAAGTGTTGTATGAACTTCCAAATTTACTTCAGTCGTAAAAGTGTAAAAGTGACTCTGGAAACTGGGGAGAACTGGCAGTGGAGAAAGCCAAACGGCTGTCCTGGGCAGCGATAGGACAGTGTGGGGCATGGGGGTGATGGTAATCAGACAGAAGGGGACCCGCGGAAACTGGAGAGCACGGTGAAGAAAGAGAAATGGGAAGTGAGGTTTCCCGGGCTTTGGGTGGACCGCGATTGTGAATGTTTGTCTTGGTACATTTTCAGTCCTCTTCCTGCGTAGTAAAACACAAGCGGGCTCCTGTGGTCGCGTGGAAATAGGCATTCCTCTGTTAAGCCAAGGCTATTTCTGCAGCGGTATATCAGAAGAACCAAAGCTGAAATAAATCTGATTGTCAAAGAATATGGCGGCGGAGTTATCGGGGCCAGCCAACACAATCGCTGCCCTTTTTGTTGGGGGATTTGTATGGCATATTTGCTGTAGAAGATAACACCTTCAAGAACAAATAAAGAACACTAAAGGAAATATGCTTACATTTTTTGCATTGTCTGTTAAATCAATGTTGTCAACAAGAAACAAATCGAACCAGTAAATTTATTTGTTTTGTTCTGAATATTAACGTATTGTGTCTCAAATATATATTGATCTACAGAGTTATTTGTTTGAGTACTGCCACTATTCTTAAAGGTAACTCCCTTCTCTTGTGTTTCATTGAACACTCAAGTTTAAAAGGTGAGTTTTAAGTTCCCTTTTGGCATATATAGTAACATGTCCAGTTTTATATGTTGCTAGCACCCTCTGATGGGCTGACACAAGCATGACAGTTAGATTTAAAGACTGCAAACAAAATCATTTATAGTCAAATTATGTATAAAGAAGCAAAGAAAATAAATACTGTGATAATAAGCATTTGTGATTCTCTTCATATTTTGAATGAGTTTTTATTATGAAAACTCTTATACTATCTTTAGGATTTGGTATTGATGTCTTGACTTGGTATTGATGTCTTGACAATTGACTTGCATCGAATTTCCCTCTTAAAAAATTACCCCTGAATTTTAACCTGAAATTTAATTTTTCACCAATTTTTCCTCTCGATTTTATTGATCTCTCTGAATATTTAGGTTATTTTAAAGATATTAATAAAGAATCTTTAAGGTGTAAAATCCCTGACACTTTCCCTTAAATGATCGACATTTGAACATTCCAATTTCCGCAATGTTTTTTAAAGCATGAGTTTAGATTTGCTTTACTTTAAACTGTACTGAATGTATGTTTTAGTTCTTACATTTTCTGTTCAATATCTGAAATGCAATATTATTTCCCGGGAAACACTTCAATAATTGAATTTCTGGTTATTCAGCCATACATGGAATGGAGGGATGAGAGAAAGTTTCAGATTTTTCTGTATTTTGTTTATTTGCAATACCCAAGCCAATGCCTGTGTATCTTTATATATATATATAGTCTAAAGATGCACAAGCTGATGCCATTGTGTTTGAATCAGAAAACCCCTGTATGTGTGCTGGCTGGCTCTTTCTGTCACAAAGTGCTGAAGTTCTGGGAAGTTTTGGGCGTCGTGACCACTTTTTCACATCTCGGCAATGCCTTGACATGTTCCACACTCTGTTCTGTTACATTGGGTTTAATTTATTTATTTACTTCATTCAATTTTAGAAACCCAGTGCAAAACATGGAGGGTTTAAAAAAAAAAAGAAGTACATTGTTGAAGGAAATTAAAGCTTTAAAAAAGCTTAAAGCTCTTAAGGTGTTTTTATTCTGACTGCCAGCAAGCGCTCGCACAGTTGAAAGCTCGACACCCCCTCCCTCCCCCCACCCACCCACCCACCCACCCACCCACTCTCCTTCCTCTTACCCATCTCTCCATCTCTCAGTCCTCATCCTCCCACTCCTGCCGCCTGGCCTGTGGCAAGCCTTTCAGCTCTCAAGGACGCGGATGCTGAGCAGGTGAAAAAAGAAAAAAGAAAAAGAAAATCAATGTTGAATGTACAGGGTCACAATCTAGCACACATCCACACAACAATGGGGAAGTAATGAACAAGCTGTCAATGATAAATTATTTCACATCATATCATGGAATAAAGTTACAATTTTTCCACTTTCTATATGTATAGCAGTCTGTGGTGGAAAATCAACCCATTCTGGATTTTATTGATTTTATTTTTACAACAATAAAGACATGGACCTTGGTTTGATTATATTTTCTGTGTTTTGCTGTCCAGGAGAATGAGATTATTATTAGGGGGCAATCATCAGCACGGTGCAGCTATACCTATATTTATTTTTATACAGCTCTTATTTTGCTACAGTAGGATGGAAATCCACTTGGCTGTATTCACTTCCTCACTTCTGTTTTCTTATATGGAATACGGCTCAACACAACTCCCACTCTGTGAACTGTAAACCTGGCCAGTTATGAATCGTCTAGAAGGCCTCTGAGACAACGTAGCTGCACAGATATTTTAGCCACACATGTCAAGACTTATAAATTTACCGTACTATGAGCCTGAGCAGGTCCCAGGAAGAGCTCTGCAAATACATCAATGATCAGTTACTTTTTTTGACCAATCATAGTTTCAAGTAAGTGGGGCTCCAATCGGAGGCTGAGTCAACACAACCATTGACTTTAACGTGAAACTTGCAAGTGGACTGCAGGTTTTTGCACAGTATAAGCTTGGACAGAGCCTGGCCGTATTTGACTTGTTTGTCTTCTCTTAGGACAGCAGAGCACAAAGAAAACAGCTCCCTGTGCCAGACAGATGCAGAGTACAATTATTCGGCCAGATGTAGAGAGCCAGTTTTGTAAGAATTTGACCAGGACACTGTGGTTAACTATCCTACTAATTCAGTGGCGTTAATGTGTGTGTTAATGACCCCAGTGTTTAAGAACTTTGGTTCAGCATCTTATCTGAAGGACGGCACCATCTGCAGCACAGTGCCAAATCATTGTCCCGGGGCCATTGGGTTTTTATTAAGTGTAGTGGGATGACTGCCCTCTACTGGCACACTGACACCACTCCCAGCAGCAGCAATTTGCACCGTCCAAACGCTTAGAAAGCCTAACCTGGCCTTGTTTCAGCAGTCTGACCTAAAACAGTATGATTGGAGCTATGGCTGCTGGCCATAACTAAATGGGAGGGGGAAATGAACTCAAACATGTCATCCAGAAATGCAAAGGCATGTGGGAGTGTTTTTATTTTATTTTATCAGACTAGGCAGAGTTGTCTGATGGTGTGAACAGGTTCTGGTATTTTCATTTCTCTTCAGATTTTTTGTTGAAATCTTGCTTGCTTGCAGGGCTCTCTGTGAGGCAGGTTCGCAGTGCAGTGTAATTATCGGCAGAGATAAGGGAGCTCTGGAGTGCATGTACTGTAAGGAGCCCAGACAAACAGTCAAACTGCCTGCGAGGGACAGTGGTGGTCAGAGTGGACGCAGAATGAATGGGCCTGTCCCCTTTTCGCTTCGCAGTTTAAATTCATATTTGAACCGAAGAGGAGAGGTGTTCGGCGAAGATAAATAAACACGGGGCTGGAGAGAACCTTCTTCAAACACTTCTGCCATTGAAGCGAAGTGTCAGCCTTCCTCACCAGTGTTGGATTTTATTCGCTCTTTTTCCCCCTTTGGGCCTCTTGTTTGGCAAAAAATAAAAATTAAATGAGAGATTTCAAGGACACGCGGATTAGAATTTAATCAGAGAGGCCGAGAGAGAAGTGGAAGAGTGACATAAAGAGGAGAGAAGTCTATTATTCTGCTGAAAAGGAAACCGATGGCTTTCACAGTTGCCATGGGAACAGGCCTTTCTCTCCCAGTTGAACCCGTGATAAGGTACTTCACAGGCCTAACCACAATTAACAGAAGTAAAAGGGAAAATATTGCCCTTCAATGCTAATAAATGTAAGATATTGATTGACAGGGAGATCTATGTGGAACCGCAACCAAAATGTTTTGCCCGCTCCTCTCCAACCATTCGGAGAAAAAAAAAAATTATTCAAATTACCTTGTGTGTGTGCATGCTATGTTTTCTTTTTCATTTTCTCCATTGAAACACTAACAACATTCATTGGACACTATCAGAAGTCTCATACTCAATATTTTTTCATGCCAAGAAAACAATGAGGGGAGCATGTTCAAAGAACAGGTGAAGCTCATTGCTTGTCTTGTTTGCCCTGCTCACTTCCAGCTCACTGGCCCCGTTTGGTCTGGCAGGCTGTGATTTGACCACTTGGGAGCAATGGAGAGCTGTTGTCCTTACAAGCACACATGCCCACTTCCTGTAAATACGGCTGCCTTTAAATTAGTTACCCATAAGTTTCGATTTGCTCGATGAATATTTACTATTTGGTGTGTTTTTTTCCCCCTATGGACTAATGTACATTTCATTCTAAACTATGTCTATGCAGTGTCTAACATTGTGGTTTTGTTTGATAATACATATAACTGTTTTGTTTGATAATACGTATAACTGATGACATAAACCATAAGCCTTTCAACCTAATGTACGTTCAAAGGTAATGCTATGATTTCTGCTGCAATATTACCTGTACAATTAAACTCAGTTATGTGATTCCAACTCCAAGAACTGAGGGGAGAAAGGCTCACACACAGCAGAGAGAGGAATCAATGTTTGCAGCAGAGAATTCTCTGTTGAAACAGCTGTTTAATATGAATGTCTACACATGAATAAGTGAACGTACAAATGTTACAACAAAATATAAAAATAAATGAGAGATGTCACCGCTATTTTGTGGCAATAGTGTCAACTTCAGCTAAAGCCTACAGACTCTAGAAAATTACTGTTTACTGATTAATTGTGTGTACCTATTTTAACTGGTCTCTTAATTCATGAAGTCAGCATCTGCATCCCCTAATAATACACTGTTAAGTAAAAAAATCGCTAATCTTATGAAAATGCCTCACTGCAAATGATGAAAAAAAAAAAAGCTAGATCTTACATTTCAAGAAACTGACTGCAATTTTAGCAGTTACTTTTAGCAGTAAACTATGACTCAGAGATAATAGTATTTAATGAAGGGAATCTCAATGCTTCCATTAGATCATACTGCACGGTAGTTCATTTGCTATACTGTGGCAACTGTGTATTTATATCATAACTCAAACTGAGTCTTTCTGAGTTAATGATGAACATATTACAACCACTTCATGGAAATAACACAAATAGGAACTGTCAGTCAGACCAGGTAAGAGTGGTTACATGTCTAGTGCAGAATGAGAGGTTGTATTCTGGGCTCATTTCAATTTAAAAACTTACATCTACCGCTTACTCTAGGAGAAGGTGAGTATTACTTCCACAGATATGTTCATTGTTTCTGCTCTCCAGCCATGGAGAGAGAAATACATTGAGAAGGGATTAAAAAATGTATGTGATGAGAATTAACTTTTAATATTTTAGTACCAGGCCAGCTGCTTCCTGTTTGTCCTTCAGTACAAACAGTCATTAAATGATGCTGAATACTATCATAAAGAGATAAAACTTGTATAATCATTCCGTACAAACATTATGACTGCCCACATATTTCCAATGGTCGTCACAGAGAGATGACCATTGGTAATATGTGGGCAGAAATAATGGTTGTTCTTTGTGTGTTAATATTTTTTTTACTAACACTCAAGGATAACACAGAATAGATTTTAGTTTGGATTTTTAAAAGTTATCCTCTCAGTTAATTTAATAGCAATCACAGAAAATATAATCACTTTCAAAGCATTGAAAATGCTTAACTACTTGAAACTCATTCTATGATTCAAATTCATATATTTGAATCATAGAATCTTATATGAAATGACAATTATACAGACAATACATTGACAATGTTGCCCTTGAACTGACAGCAAAACCCACAGTCCTGCAGTAAGGCAATTAAATTGTGTTATAAAGTTAAGGTTTTCAGAGGCATTGTTTTAATATATTACTATTTTCATTCTTGAAGCAGGAACACGGTCATCTGTCCCTCCTGCTGGGAAGAGCACATGCATGTTCCCCACCCTGGAAAACGTGAGGACAAAAAGCAGGACTCTCTGCACACCGAATTCATTCCCCCCTCGTTCTCCTTCTCACTGGGCGGCGGTGCCAGGGCTCAATCGCAGCTTCGCAGGCACAGGGGGTGGCAGGACCGGGCCAGAACCAGAGGGCAGGGCGAGAATGAGCCAGGCTGCCCCCTCCCTGCGGCCAAACCTGGGGGGAGGGGGGAGGGGGGAGGGGGGGTGTCTCTGGGTGAGTTGGCTGGAACGCGGCGCTGGAGTTGGCGGTGAGGGAGGAAGGCCGCAGCGGTATGAGCTGATTGTTTTAACCCGTTACGGAAACGGCATCGCCGCGGCCCCTTATCAAGGCGCCTGCAGCCCCTCATTAATATTCAGGACATATGGCAGCGCTTTCTATATCATTGTCCTTTAATGGGAGGGATAATCGCTCATTTAATTATCAGGCAGTCAGCAAAAGACCAACCTCTGCCTGCGTGGCTGTGATTCTAGCCGCGCTGAGACAAACCGGGGAAAAGATGAGAGCGATTGCGAGGATTACACCATATTAGGGACTTTAATAAGGTGGGTGACTGGCATGAGGAGTGTTGGTGGGGGGGGTGGGGGGGGGGGGGGGGGGTGGGGGTGGGGGGTAGCAGGGCTGTGGGTATGTTAGTGGCAGGAAACAGGAATCAAGAAAGACTAAAATGTGAACCGCAATGTTAGCAATAAAAGGTGGAAACATGCCTCTTTTGCTTATTTGGTGAACTGTTGGGGGAACTCATTCAACAGAATCGGGGTTCTTTGAACAGCATTTGTGTTATATATTGCCATATGTCCAAGGAAACATAATGGTTCATGTATACAATTGGTCTGAAAGCGCCCCTGAAAATGGCAGTAGATTATGGGCTCCAAACCAGTTTGAGCTCCTTTCACTAAGTGCTTCTGGTTAGGCTGCATTCCTTTTCTTGTTTGGAATGAACTTTTTAAGTTTTCCATATTTATAGCCATTATTTCAAACAAAGATAATGTTGATTTGTCTTGATTTTCTACAGCTGGTGATAGGTGAGGTTAAATGAGTGTACATACGTGTATAAATGAGTATAAGTGGTATCTATGGTGTCAGTATATAACAGGAGCAGGACTGTGTTCATAAATTTTTTTTCTTGAATCTTTCCACTGACAATAAAATATCGCAAAGCAATTAGAACCATTGTCCAATAAATAGTGTGGGGAAATCTGTGTGCAGGTGAACCTTGCAATGGTTTGTTACTGGATCCCCTTTGATAACATGGCGAAAGCCTCAGCGTGGTGCTTTCCAAACTGCCGCTTGACCACAACTTTCTCTGGCCAAAGGGCGCAGACTGCGCCAGTCACACATTCAGGCCTAGCGACCTCTGGCTGCTGTGAGGAGCGCAGTCTATCTGGGGGAGGGGGGGGGGGGTTATAGGGGGTAGTGGGGGCCGAGGCCAGCGTGTGCCTGATCAAGGCCCCCTCCTCTGCCAGCCGGCAGCATAAGGTTCGGTGCTCAGGTTAGCTCAGCGGTTCCCACACTATCCGAGACCACCGCCCACCCACGACATCATCAGACACATTTTCTGGGAGCCACCGCTTCCCATAATGTAGCCTAGCGTCCCTTCATATATGAAATGTGCATGTTTTCAACATGTCAGTACAACAGCATATACACTGTAACTATCTCTGTGCGTGCAGCTAGTAGCACATTTAATTTGGCTAATGTGAATGTTAGTGGCATGTGCATAGCACAACGCAACTTATCTTTCTGAATTTATCTTGTTACCCTCATCAACCACTCATGTGGCCAATCAGTGGGTCCCAACCCGCATTTTTAGGGGCCACTGTTAAGGGTTAGTTCATAGGTATGGGTACGGTCTGTTCTGCACACCCTGTCTCCCGGGGTGACAGTGTTTGAGAGTGGGGGGTGGGGGCAGAGTGAGAGTGGCAGGTGAAAATGTTAACAGAATCTGATTGAACGTAAAAATTCCTTGATAGATTCCTGCATTAAAAAGTGAACATAAACGCTCAGAAGAAGGCTTTTGTGGGAGCCCCGTTTTTCTTCCCCACCCCCCTCCCCTTACACAAAATGGAGCATACAGGGTCACTGAAGTTAGGAAAGTAATTAAAGCTCAGTAATTCACTGCCTGCTGCAGAGAATAGAATGCAAGCCCATCAGTTTGATTTAGAAAATAAATTACAGTTTTAATAATGATGGGGTGGTAGATGAGGGTGCCAGGACTCGAGAGCTGGTTGGCTGGGTGGATGGAGGGGGGTTGGGGGTAGGGGGGGTGTTGGTCTGGGAATGCGAGGAACCTACTTATCAATAGTTAGCGGTTTTTTTTTTTTTTAAACCACATCGGTGGAAGCACAAGTGCCCTTAAAATAAATAAAAAAATCAGAGGAACATTAACATACTGATTTCATGCACGTGGCAAAGGGCCTGTGCCAATAACAGAGAGGACTCAGCGCTCCCATTGTCTGCGGGACTCTGCTCCCCTCTGATATGAAAATTCAATTATTTCATAACTAGATCCCGCGCTGCGTTCTGGCAGTCGGCTGGAGGGCCTCGCCGGCTGCGTCAGCGTCTGGACCCGAGCCTGCTGATAGCGCGCCGGGCCGGCCTTTTCAGGCGCTGACATGTTTTTGGGGACAAGATTACCTAAATGTGCCGCATTTAAGGGACCAAAGTCAATCTGGTACACAGTGCCATTATCTCACACAGGTAATTTCAAATTCCACCCCGCAACGGTATGTTTGTGTGTGTGCGGGCACACACACACACACACGCACACACACACACGCACGCACATACACACATATGCACACACACTCACACACACATGCACGCTGTCCCATGAACACAAGCTTTTTGCGATTCTCAGTTGTAGTCTGCTAAATACTATCTGAATGCACAGTTGTTACTGCATTTTTTCAGGTGTGTTTGTACTAAATAAGCAGGAAATTATGCCAGCTTGGAATAACTTTCTCATTGGCGTGAGCCATTTCAATGGTAATGCTGGCTTTGCGTGTGTCCCCAGAAGATACTGAAGCACAACATTATTCACCATATATGCAGCGCAGAAAGTAATTCAGTTTCGATTTGATTGCCAGTAGGAAGGCAAAATAAAATGGGGTCCAATTTATATGCTCAACCCAAAGCAGTTAGTAGCCTTATTGTTACAAAAATGCTAATTTACAGTAGGAATAAGCTGTGCAGAACTGCAGCACGTTTACTTAAATACTTTTCCTCTAAGATATGAACAGTTTGGTTATTTATTTATGGATCTATTAACACTTATTTAGGGATTTAGGCAGCTTTATTCTCATTTTTACTAACAACACAGGGAATGAAAGGTAAGAGGGTGCAAGGGATCAGATATAATGAAAAATTACTGAAACTGATATAATTTGTCGATTTTTACATTACATACAGTATCAACATTCTGTGGAATCTTTGATTTCCTCTAGTAGCTGAGATTAATGGAACTGAGATCAGTGCATTAATAAGCATGTACGTATTAAGGCCTCTGCATGTGTTCTACCAGAATGAGACATGTTATCCCTACCATAGATACAAAGCACTTGGTGAGAAGAAAACAACAAATTATTTCTTTTTTATTAACTAACTGAACTGAATTGATTCAATGGACCAAAATGAGGAAATATTTCACAGTAGAATTCAGAGATTTTTATTGCTAAAACAAAAAAATAGCTCGTTTTTTTTTTTTTTTTTTTTGCTTTATATACAGAATGAAAGAAAGTCCAGTAAATGATAAATTAATGTTGCTCATTGAAATTCAGATTTTTTTGTGCAAAACCATAACTGAATTAAAGATTTTAAATCACAAGCTGAAGGAGTTAACAGCCTTGAAGCATGAATTAGAATCTGCTGCAAGCTTCTGCTGTGAATATTTTATAGCTCTGAATGTGTTTGGGTATAAAATTTGAGCCCTTACTGAGGAAAATAATGTTTCATGTAATAATAATAATAATAATAATAATAATAATAATAATAATAATTATTATTATTATTATTATTATTATTATTATTATTATCAGTAGTAGTAGTAGTATTTACACTACTACTAGATCATTTTCGTACGATTGCTAGTCATAACAGCAACAATGTCAGTGGTCATCGCAGGGAACAGTACAGTAACATTACTGATACTGCACAGGTATAGAGCTCTGCTATCATAGCATCTTGGGAACCCTTAATGAGAGTAGTTATTATATTCCTCGTCCCTATTCCGGTAATTGAACGAAGGCGCTCCTACACTATTCGCTTGCCCTGCCGGACTCCCCCATCTCTCACGGGACGCTCGCGCCATTGTCTGCTGCTGCTTCATATTGCAGCGGTTTCAGAACGTCTTTGTGCGGAAGAGAATAATGCCTTTTTATTCAGGATGGGAGAGCTCAAGATTCTCATATCTGTCACGGAGGAAGGGAGTTCTCCAGAACGGCTTCTGTTTTCCCTTCGTCAGTTTGCTGTCTCACACGACGCAAAATGGCCAGAAAACGTGCTGCATTTCCCCCCCGTTCGGTAAGAATATGAAACTTTGACTGGCAGAATGTGACGTGCCAAAAAAAATAATAATAATTTGATTAATAATGCATTATTTAACCCTCACAGAATCAGAGAATCTTCTTGTTAATATAAGTCTGCTACAACAGAGAAAACGGCAGTCAAATAACACACGGCAAGATCACAAAACGGTGAGCTGAACAGTGATCTCCATAACTAAATAAATAAAATAAATTGAAAGTCAGACCATTTTGAAACCATCTATTATGGATTTTATTGAGGATTTATCACCAATCTTTCACCACCCACAGTGAGAACACAGTGCTCTCTCCCAAAAGCTTATGTACGTGAAGAATATAATCAATAACATGTATGGGCATACCACTTTTTTGTGTATGGGGCACACATTTGAAAGAATAACACTGAATGGTTGACTAATTATGCTCATTAATGCTAAGCAGGCACAACTATTAAATTTCCTGTTTCAAACCCAGGATAAAACATTTCAGGGCATTTCCAAAGTCACAAATACCGTATTATTTATGTTGCAAATTTATTTATTCAAATCAAATAGCTATGACAGGAGTTAGTTGTATAAAAAAAAAAACATAAATGCATCAGTGTCTCAGCTAACCTCCACTGATATCTCCACTGTATTTCTTCGATTTTACATAATACTGAGTCCCATTGATAATTTAGTTCAGAATAAGAAATTTGAGCAATATTTATTCCTGAATAGAATGTTATGTTGACATATTCATAGAACAGGGTACACTGCATGGCAAAAGATACAGCAGAATCAGCAGACAATTTACACACAGCGGGAGCCGGGTAATCCGGCTTATATCAGGTATCAGGTAAGGCTTATATCCATATTAGACGTGGGCGAAAGACAATGTCTACTGTTGTCTGATACCTTGTCAGGCCTGGGAGAGAATAATCAGGGATTCTATTTTCCCTCGATCAATCAGTAAATATTGATTTTCAGAACATAAATGTCTTAACCAGAGAGTGAAAACATAGATATGTCACAGGTAAGAGCTTTTGTACCCTTTGACAGCTGCTAGTCGTAGATAGTGCTCAGCAATAAACCCAAATACTAACTTAGGGTCTCAGTATTTCCTGATTATTCATGAAAAATCTGGGGAAAGTCCCATCCCACGATAGCAGAGGCCTCCTCCTGCCTTCCCTGCAGCCGCTTCCCTCCTTTATGTGCGCATTCTGTGTGGGGTTGTTGACCTGCCACCTCTGGAGGAGCGCTGGGTGCCGGCAATGCCGTCCCTTCGCCGTTTGGACCCCCAGAACCCCAAAGCAGACCCCTTATTAACCTAGGCCAGGGGCGGAGGACGTACCTGCCTCTCCTTGTTAGCCAGCAGTGAAGTACGCTCCCGCCAGGGGGGGGAAGAAAGGCACTTTAATTAGTATTCCGTGCTGGGGTGGGACCATTAGTACTTAATTAGCAGTGAGAGTGCTATTCACGCCGGGCAGGGAAGGGGGGAGGGTCATGTGCAACACAATATGTTCAGGGTCTTCTTAGGGCTGAATGGCAAATGAGCTGGAAAAACTTCCTTTGTGTGTGTATATGCGTGTGTGCGTGTGTGCGTGTGTGCGTGTGTGCGTGTGTGCGTGTGCGTGTGTGTGTTTGGTTCAGTCATGTGCTAATTTGTGTGTGTGTATATGTGGGTGTGTGTGTTTGTGTGTTGGTCATGTGCTGATTTTTGTGCGTGTATATGTGTATGTGTGGGTGTGTGTGTTTGTGTGTTGGTCATGTGCTTATTTGTGTGTGTATGTGTGTGTGTGTGTGTGTTGGTTATGTGCTTATTTGTGTGTGTATATGTGTGTGTGTGTGTGTGTGTTAGCTTTTGTGTTGCTGTATAAAGATGTGAGAGTGCACACGCTTGTGTTTCAGACGACCGAATGTACTGTGTGTCCTTGGGGATTCTTCATATTGTATTTCATTGCATAAGATAACACAAATGTTGTGTTACAGCACTGACATGGTTGCCTGTTGGTGGTCTCTTCAGTGGCATGGCTGGTTATTTGTGTTCCAAATTCTGTGCAGCACTTGAACCTGGACCACCTGAAACTGGAGGAGTCTGTTCAGCGGGTAGAATCATTTCTGCATGAGGAAGCTCATCAGACACCATAATCATTTACATTTAGGCTCTGAGCACATGCTCCTATCCAGAACCACTTACAAAAGTACATACAAAAATGTTTGGCAAGGAACAGACACAATGTCAAGCTAGCAGTGTCGCAACCATTACATCAGCCTAAAGAATAACATCCTGTGTCGTAGCTGGAACAACATGGAGAATGAGGAGACAATACTTATAAGTACATGTTCAGGACCATAAGTAGGGGTATTCAGCCCGGAAGAAACCCACTTTTTTGAACAATGATACAGATTGGGTAGTTCAATTTTCAGCCTTCAGACAGTGACTCAGCTGTCCTTCCTCTGATTCCACCACTAGGGGGCCAGGGTGGAGACATTGCTGAAAAATAGAGACCTATGTCCGTTGCGTACTACAGACCTCCAGTGAGCACAGCGACTTTGGATGGTCTATGTGCAAACAGCCATTGGAAATAGGTGAAACAGTGATTTAACCATTCCTTCTTCACACACAGAGTACTGCTGATGTACAGGGGAAAGAGAGCCTTCTGAAGCTTCCTCCTGTCGTGCACTCCTCTGTACATCACATAGACAGTGTACCGAGCGATGCCCCACCCCCCTCAACTGCCATCCTGCCCCTGATGTGCATGCTACGTGCCTCTCACTTCCTGAAACTGGAGATTTGGGGAGCTATCATTTGCCAATTTCCCCTGAATGGGGCGGCTAACGGATTAAATGTCATTTTCCCACCAAGGCAGCGCCACCCCGGCCAGTGGGGGTTGGGGGGAGGTGGGGGGTGGGGGCGTTCTTGTCGACAGAGAGGGAGCGGTGTAATGCTAGAGTAAAATTACTGCTTTGATGGCAGGTAATGGTTTTGGATGGAGAGTCTTGACGTATGGTTCTTGGAAGGAAGCGGTGGGACGCTGGCTCCCCGCCGGCCCGGAGCTGGCACACCTGTAAGATTATACCTAGCTGGCTGGTGCTCTGAAAGCTATAATTTCTCCCTGATCAGTGTAATTACACAGCTCCACATCCCCACCCTCACCCTCCCTTCATCTGAATGGGGCCGGACCGGTTCTGTTGTTCTGCTCAGACAAACCCCACTCAGAGGTGGATCTCCATCTGAGTCTTGAATATCACTGCGAAGGACAAACCCGATCAGTGTTCTCTCCTGTCGTGGGAGAGAGTTACAGATCAGTTAGGCTGTATTTGGGCTTTTCATGCTGGAGGAATATAAAATACAACCATGCAAAAAAAAGTTTGCAAGAATGTCAGCTGGCACATTTTTTTAATGTAGGCTAATTGATATTTAGTGATTTGCCCCAAAATAGACCTGAGACCAACCCCTGGTTTCTGCATAGAGTTGGGTGAAAATAACTGCCAAATACGTGTTTGTGATTGAAAAGGCAAGGGTGACTTGGTGACTAAAGACAGAAAAATGGCATAATAGACTGCTAACCTGATATGAGAACGCAGTCTGAAGTTGACACGGAGCCGTCGTACTGCACTCCCACACCCAACCGTTCAGGGAAGGCCTGGGGGAGTTTTGGTTTGTGTCATCACAAAGGTGAAGGTGGCTCCTGACAGAAAGTGAAGCAATCTCCAGGTTGAAAGTTCTTTCATTGTGGGCCAAAAAGCCATTTCCACTGCTGTCCCTCCCCAGTCCCCTGAGAGACACATACCTGGAGCCAGCCACCACTTTGCCCTTAACTTTACCTCACGATTACCTTTCAAATTCAGCAAACTTGCCAAACTGTGACTGTGAGGAAAGGAAGACGTGCTCGATTTCTTTGCAAATTAAAGCTGAAGACAGATGTTGTTGAATTCAGGTTATTCTGTCAGTGTATGACATCACTGCAAAATGTTTTCTCAACCTTTGATCTCAGATGCTCTGCTCTAGGTCTTTTTTTATTTTATTTTAAATGCTGCCTACAGTTTAATGGCCAACAAAAAGGTCAAAATTCATCTGAAGTAACTGACCATCGGTGTACTTGCAAAGCACATCCAGTGCAGACTTATTTCACATCTCAGTTCATTACCTTGGAACTGTAAGGTAAACAACCCGACAAATTACATCATTCCTGCATAAAGAGTTCCCCCCACCCAAGTGTGTGGAGCAGGTTAACATATGCAGGACAAAATGCTTATGGTCAGTCTCATTCGTAGAAAAAAAAAGCCCTCAGCAAAGATATTAAAAAGGCTGGTTCACTTGGCTTACTTGGTTAAGTGAACATGTGTTTTGACTCTCTTTGTGGTGAAAACAGGCAATTTTTTTTTACTGTTTTGGAAAAATGTGCTGTTTGTTCAACTCATTGATTTTGGTATAATTTAAGTCTACTCACATCTATTTTATCATATTTTTGAATATCTGAATGCTACTGCCGATATTTTACCGCATGGCTCTATAATAACCAGTTTCCTGGGATGAGTATGTTTTTGTGATCAGTCTCATAATTGACACCCGCACAGCCAGGTGCTCAGTTGCAATTTTACAGTAAAAGGGATAACCTATCATTTCAGAACATCTTTGTTTTACATTTTTCTCTTTTTGTTAATCGTTCAGTGCTCCGAGTCAGTCCCCAGCCAAGTTTTGCGGCCTGCCGCTTTGTATGTCCCACTCAGCTATTTAAAAAATGTTGAATGTCAACAATGGCTTTCAGCGGTGTATTGTCAACTTTTGTATGAAGCAATCTTGGCTGAATGAGATGGTCCCAGAGTGTTGAGGGAGAGCTGGCTGGGGCGTGCGCCGCGGGACTGCTGCCTCTGCCGAGTCCCAGCGCGCGCTTTTCCTCGCAGGTCAGCCCGCCCGCACGTGCAGCCGGTGTTGTCTGTTTGTTTTCTCCGGTGCTTTTTTTTTCTTTTTAGTTCGTGTCGGGGCGATGTGTTAAACACGCACACACAGAGGCGGAACCCGTAAGGCAGAGCGGCATCTGCCTTAGCGAGGCTCTAGGGACGAGGTGAGTATTTCTGGGATTTGGGGCTGGGGTGTGCGGCCGCGCACGCTGAGCTGTCTTGTAGTGTCTGTTCGGGGTCTGGGCTCCGAGGTTAGTGTCTTGGTTAGCGAGCGATGGCTGGTAGTACATATGCGAGTAGCAAATATGTTTTGCGTCACGTGAGAACCTGTGTAGCGCAGTTTATGTTCTAATGACAGTAAGATTAACGGTTTTACTAGAGGCTGTTATCCCTTGGAAATGAGGAGCAGATTTGGTGACAAGATGATGATATGCATGCAGTTCTCTCAAAAATGAATTAAACAGGAAATGTGTTTCGCTTATCATTTTTACATGTTAAATAATACATTGTTGAATTTAAATAATTGTGGATTTTGATAGTTAGTTGATTTGGGTGCGTTTTTATGCTTTGCCGAGTTGTTATTTTCTGCAGTATTAATTACTATACTGTCCAATGGAAATAAAGCTGCAACAAAACCCACAGATTGGGGAGAATGGTAAGGATATGTTAAGAGAAATACAGAGCTCACATTCTAGAAGAAACACTACATTGAATAAATTCTAATAGAAAAATCTATTAGCCTAATAGAATTCATTTATGGATCTTTTTTCCAATATCCAGAACAGACACACAACAAATTTTTTTGAAAAAATGTTATCAGTCATACAACATTAAACATTAATTTATTTTGTTAATTTTAAGAAAATAAATAATTAAGAATGTATAATAGAATACTTTTTAGACATATTGTGGATTAATATTCATACTAAGTTTCAGGGTTGATATGCTTGCATATAAATTTTGTCTAATTTTATATCAGATTATAAAGCCAGACTGAAAAAGGGTTACACCAAAACTGTCCTCTGTCAAAGCATTGAGGAAACATGTAACACAGTCACAGTGCAATTGTGGGTGTGTATGTGTCTGTGTGCATGTGTGTGCATATGTGCATGCATTGCATGCCTGTGCGTGTGTCTGCATATGTAAAAATAAATACCTGCATGCATATGCATGTTTAATGCATGTCTGTATGTTTGCATACATGCACATGTGTGTGAATGTTTACAGGTTCTTTTCTTCTTGCCCACAACTTACTTGTAATACAGAATATCACACATTCTAAACTCCAGTATCAGCAAGGCAAAACATTTTTTTTTAGCATTTTGCGCCTCTCAAGGACATCAGGCTACTGTGCATAAAGATGTCATATGATACAGTTGCAGATAACAATGACAAATTGACCCATCCTGGACATAAAACTGAATACATTGCAATAACCTTTGGATACTGCTGGCAAACTTGTAGTCACAGGCATGCTTGCTTTCGCTGTGTATTCCTCCAGCATCAGGTCTCTTAGTTTTATTGAGGACTGGCTTGAAAAACACCCCCAAAATTTGTGCCCTGGGGACCTGGATGTTTGTATTTTTTGATTTGCAGGCTTGTTGTTACCCTCCATTCAGTGACAGCTCAGGGTCTGTTCTTGTCCTGCTCATTAACCCTTTGAGGGTAGAGATGCGCCACTGCTGGGATGTTGGGATGTTGGGATATAGGTTGGGGAGGGGGGGGGGGGGGTGCTTGTGACTGCCTTTCGACACACACTTCAGTGCTTTTCCTCTATTTGTCCAACCCCACCCCCCATGCCAATGTTATTTAAACACATATACACACCCCCTTAGACAACAAACACACAGATGCAGTTTTTCAAACGCCATTTTTAGATATAGCCACACATTTAACCACTTATCAGGGGAAACTAATAAAGCTCCACAATCACCAGCTACCTGGTACTATTTGTAGCATTTGGCCAAACTTCTTTTTTGCCAATAGGAGTGGCAGGAAAGAACACCGCCCTCCCACTGTCCACCACAAGTACACACACACACACACACATGCACACACACACGCACGCACACACACACACACACACACACACACGCACACACACACACACGCACGCGCACACACATACACACAAACACATACACACACATATTTTTACGGTCTACTGAATTCTGTTGTTTGTAGCCTCCCCTCTTAAACATCCAGGACACATTTCTTCTAGTTTTTTTCATGTGCGTCAGAATTGCTGAGGTGACTATAATCAAAGGTAGAGTGGGCAGTGTATGCGTATGTATATATATATATATATATATATATATATGCATGCACTGCCCACTTTTGAATGTATGTACATATGAATAACGTAAAATGTAGAATAATGTAAAATGTAGAATGACATTTGCTAAATGCAGCCATACTGAGCACAAGAAAAATTTCCCTAAGGGGACAATAAAGTATATCGTATCGCATCGCATTGTATCGTATTAGGCTATGTCCTTAGATGCACGCATCGTTAGATGCATATCCAATCTGGGAGTGGGTGCCCTGTGGTTAAGAGATGCCCCTCCCCAGTCCCCAGGATCTCTAGTGAGAGGAAATTCACCCTTTTCTTTCTGCAAGGTGACCATTCCAATTTCGGGCCATAAAATCCATTATCCTGTCAACACGCCCAATTTCTCGCCACAGTTTCCTTTTCCTCAGAACGCCAGCTTTAATTAAATTATCCATAATCCCAAAACTCATCTCTTCACCCAAAAGATAATTAATACATTCGGAGGGCAACGGCTAACTACTTTTAATTAAATTATGCTTCTCTTAATAAGACCTTTACTGGCACTAAAATTGCATATAGCCAGCCTCTTTGTTTCAGGAGCTCGTGTTTGAGATGGGAGGATGTCATTTTCACCTCAATCACACAAAGATCAGGCGTAACAGAGTGCATAATTAATATAGCTAATACTTATTTGTTTCTTCATAACAGGCCTAATAAATTACCTTTTGTAATTAGCAAACCAAACATTAGCTTGAGAAATAAAACCATTTCCGCCATTTAATTGCAAAGTATCCCTAACACATATTAATTTTATAGAAAACACAGATTAAAAAAAAGCAATGGCATTAATCATGTTTTAAAAGTAGGTGCATTTAAAGGATGAAATATTTGCATTGCTAATTGATTATGCATTTGTATAAGTCTCTTTAACTAATGAAAGCCTGATAAAGAAAATGATTTATTTTTGTGAAAGGGGGTTCAGGGATCTGAATTGTGCTCAATAAACAGAGGAGTACAGCACAAACTGTCCAGTAAGCACTTTTCGCAAAACAAAAAGGAAAAGGCCTCCATGGTTTTGGAGAAACTGTAGAACATTGTAATGATTTAAAAAGATATACATGCAATAAGGATGGCTGTAATTAACTTAGCAGGCTGTAATGACAAGCTGTTTAGGCCTGTGGGTTTCTCAGGTTTTTACAAAGAATTCTGTGTGGTGCCATCTGCCTTTGGGCAACTACCTGGTGATAAATGACAGTGATAGTTATCAAAAACATTTTGAGACAATAAAAATAATTGTGGCCAATGGCCATGCTTCTTATAGGCTTTCTCTTTGTCTGTTTTTCTGTAACCTTAACTGATGCAGTAGGGAACCTCTAAACTTGGGAGGCCAGGTGATCACATGGACGCTAAGTGGCCTGCTTCTGATTGGCTGTCATATGAACATATAGGAAGTGATGTTTTTTTTTTCGGGGGGCCTCTGAAGCTTGGAGGTGCGCTAAGGTATGAGTTCCCAAACTGGGGCCCGGGGCCCCTTGGGGTTCCATGAAGAAGCTCCAGGGTGATCGTTTGTTGAAAAGCCAAAAATGTATTCCCCTTTTATTAATATTTTGTTTATATTTTCATATTTCATTAATGACATATTTTTACACATACAAATGTGATTCAATTGCAAATGATTACATGTTTATGTTCTACTTAATACAGTGCCTTACAGGAGTACTTACCCTATGATTTATATACATGTCTGATATAGGCGTATGGTGTGACCAGTAAGGTCCCTACAAACTCAGTGTAAGGAGTAATTGGGCTAATGCACTATAGCCCCTGTAATATTACCTGAGCAAACCAGGCATCTATTTAATCTAAGGCCCAGATCAATTTTAATGGCAATGCCATTTGCATCTTAGTGTAGGCTACACACATTTTTTCACAAATGTTTTTCCTCATACATTGTTTCATGAACTTCAGAAACCACCCAACTATGTTTGACATTGAATTTGGGCCAACACTAAATTTGAACAAGAGGCCAAACCCAAACCTTGGGTTTTCTGTCTTACACAGTAGCCTGTTTTAATTTCTCAGTCACTGAAAATATAAGAAAAGACTATGTTGCTAGCTTAGATCTTTAGTTCTCTTTTTGAGCAACCATATGGTATTGTGCATATTGCGTTTTGTGGCACACATTTCCATGAGCATCAGAGAGAGAGAGTCCACATTCACACCATGCCTGTTCCTACACAAGCGGTTAAAAAGAAGTTACATCAGGGTCTGTGTCAGCAGCCTTGGTCAGTCCCAACTCTCCGCATAGCACGATGAGGAAAGAGATGCTTGATTTGCTGGAAAAACAGACTTGCTGTCTTTGACATTCTTTTAGAGAGGGGTGGGGGGTGGGGGATAAGCATGTTGATGTCAGGTACACTAAAAGTGAAATGCGGAAAGGGCGGGCAGGTGGGTGTAAATTTTGAACAAAGTCCTGCCAACTGAACCAAGGTGGTGCGGAAGCACTGCGCCACTGCAATGAAAGCACAGATGCCGCTGTGGTAACAGCACCAAGAACACGCCCTCCTTCGGTCCTGATCGAGATGCTGCGGCCGTCCTGGCCCACATGAAACACGGTGGCCCTGCGCTTGCTGTTTGGGGGGTCCAGGCCCGTTTTTTACTCCTTTTATGCTACTCTGTAAAGCATCTTTTTTCTGAGAGAGTTTTCTGTAAAAAATTGTTATACAAATAAAATAGATTTGATTTGATTGTGATATGTTTTAATGGCAGGAGAAATGGCTTTGGCCCTGGGAGCTTTGGAGTGTGTTTGAGTATTAATGGCAGTGTCTTCTTTGCATTGCAGGATTGCATTGAATACAAAAGCAGGCAAAAGCTTCATTGCATTGATGCACCTATGGGCAGGTGAACAAATTTTCTGTCTCATTTGTTACAACCAAATGAATTGTCCCTGCATATTGCCATTAGAGATATGAACTACAGTAACAAATGGTTATAAGATTTGTGTTTGTTTTCAGCACAGATTTTTTTTTTTTAGAAATTGAATGGGTCCAAGCCACCATAGTTTTATTGATGCTGTTAGAGCAGGGATGTAAAACTCCAGTCCCGGAGGGCAGCAGTGCTCCAGGTTTTTGTGGTTTCCTTTCAATCAGCGGTTAATAGCACAAGGTTTGTGGAGCTTTTAGCTAATCAGTGTCTTAGATTAAGCACTTAAGTGCTGAAACACACTGGAAATAACAGACAACACGTTATTCGAGTCAAAGAAGCACATGACCTCTTATTTTAAATGGATAAACTCCCATTTTTTAAACTGCATGATTGACCTCACCGTCTTTTGTAGTTCTTATATTTACAAATAACCGAGATACTGTTACACGAAATGGTGAAATGACACTAATCAATGAGAAATCATTTAATTTCCTCTTTCTTGCGCGTGAAAGCGCTACAGCTTCTGTATGCCTAAACTAGCCTAGTTGTCATGTAAAGGTCTTCATTCCTGATTCACCAAGTCCAGATATCAGCTGAGATTAACGTGCTGTCTGAGAGGTCAATTAAACAGCTGAGAGATATTATTAAATCAGACAACTGTATCGTGTCAGGAAAGCACTGTTTACCGTTTTCACGACTGCTTGCCAACCCTGCTACAGCCAAAAATCTTGCGGGCAACACAGGTTTCCTTGAGTGTAAAAGAAAATTGATAGCATGTGCATATCCATTGCACAGGTAAGAAACAGCTCGCGATTCCTTGGTGCTTTTCCTTTTTATTGAGTAACAAAATCAGGTTACAGTGTGAGTGGACAGCCGAGTCGGAGCTAGTTTGGCCTTATGCTAGTTTATGTGAGTAATATAACTGGAGATGAAGTTGGAATGTGTGAAGTGTGGCAAACAGTTCTAACGTAAACGCTATGTAAACGAATGTGTAATAAAAGTGCATATACGTTTAAATAATAAGTAATATAAGTAAATAATAATTCTAAAACAATTCTAATAGTTAGAAGTAATAATAATAATAAATTAGAATTATATTTATTAACAACTACAACAACAATAATAAGCACACTTTTACTTATTGTTATCATAGCCACAACTAGACCTACGACAAAATAATAATAATAATAATAATAATAATAATAATAATAATAATACGTTTGTGGTTGTTCAACAATTATTGTAAAAAAATGGCAACTGGCTTTCTCTAGTCTTTTGCATTTGTGACCGCATCTGACTATTAAATCCGTGTCCTTCAGATTCTCATTTGTGGGCCAAGACATTTCCAGAAATATGCTTTATCACTTGAGGAGCGATTAAATATCATCACATGTTACCCTGTGAAAATAACGGAAGAACGCATTATTAGGTTCACTTGGGATATATTTCAACCTCAGTTGATGTTGACGAAATTGTATTTTCAAAGTTTTGAAAACGTTATGTTTTCTGTTCTGTTTTATTGTACCACATCCTAGGCCCTGTATCTTTACCAACTTGTAAAATTTTCTGATTGTAGCCTATATAAAATAATTCGATGGCCGTGACATAAATGTTTGCCTTTCTGAAAGGAAACAATTAAAATATATATAATTGGAAGAAAACTGTATGCTTTAATCAGAAGCTTCAACTACGGAATAAGATTATTCTCTGTCACCCTGTTTGGTTTTTAACCGTTTTACAAGACTAAGGATTCAATAGGATTGCATGGTTTGTGATGTTAAGTGACGGATGATGTTATCTTCGGTTAAGTCAAATTATTTAAAATTAGATTTTTGAGTCAGTCCGGGCTGAACTGTTCCAAACGGTCTTGATTTTTTTACTGACAGAAGTGTGTTTCTATGATTTCCTTCCTATTAATGGCACGTGAATATCATTATACCTGTCTAGAAAAGAGCGGGGAAGCAACCATTCAGTCCGATACAATAGGAATAGCAGACCGTGCTTAAATCGCATCTTCATTTGCATTACGGGTCCAAACATCATGCAAATCCTAATGAGATTGTCTCCTTTGTCGTCGTAATTGAAAAATCATTTTGTGTTAATTACTGCTACTGAATGGCCTTCCGTAGTCACTGGGTAGAGACAAAATAAGTTATTGATTCCAGGAACTCTAATGCAGATGGGCATTTAACATAACATTTAATAGTTATTATAATAGTTAATATAAACGTATGAAGCGTTTTTAAATCATGTTGTGGTTTTTTCATATACGTACACAATAACATATTTTAGTCAAAGAAAATAGTTCTATTTTACATAGAAAGAAAAAGATCAAGTCAAGCGTTAATTATGGATTATTATTATTATCCAGTGTGCCAGGCCATGGAGATGGGTCTCGTGTGGAAATTGTTTCTAGTGTCTGAGAAATTATTGCATTCCAATGGCTTTATATGCAGGTATATAAAATCTCGTCAGTTATTCCTTCGTTGGCATTACTATTTCACACTCACTTATTACCATCCGAAGTTACTTTCACTAGTCACATGTTTTTCTAAACAAAACTGAGAAATTCTATCACACAAACCCCCATTCACCATTCGTACTTGTGGACCCGTGCGCGCGCTCAAATTGTACTTTGCTGCAGTGTCTTGTCGCACGTGTGTGCGGAAATATAATTGATTGTGCTATTTTTTCTTTTCAAAAATCCTTTAAAGCATTGAATGCAATATGTTTCTTGTTACACATAATATTAACAATATTCTATTGCAGTTCGTTAACAGTTAAAGTATCCTGTTTTTTACGGTTGATTATCAATTATCATTCTGACAATAAATTATCATAGTTCAAATAACCACGGGTATATTTTACTTTCATATTAGTTTGGTGTCATGGAAATTAATTTGAATCATCTTGACTGTTACGCACCCGTTATACCTTCTTAAGCGCTGTATCGCATGAGTATTGCAGTTATATTATTAACGACCACGTTAATTTCCGTATGTTTTTCCTGATGACAATGATAATGAGTCTATGATTACAACTCACGCTTAGGAATGACTAAGTAGCCAATGCCATTTTGCTTTTTAATTCGAAGTTTAAACTAATTATTAATTGTGCTTAATTCACCTATCATTTATGATCTGGGGGTGTGAGAGCATGCTCATGGGCTGTCGCTGTCCATTGCTTATAGGTGCATTATTTTTTTTAAAAACGTGACTTCTTGAACTTGTTGTATTGAAAAAGTTATACTGTAGCTTAATATTGTAAAATATTGTTCCGTGCCTATTTATGTATGTGTGTGTGTGGGTGTGTGTGTGTGAGAGAGAGAGATGCTTAGAAAAAAACACTATATACACTATTTTTTACAACTGTTAATGTAGTTTTACTCAAAGTAACTGATAATTCCACGTCAATTAATCTATTACAGTAGGCTATATATTTGTAGCCCATGCAACTGCGACCCCATCTGTGTTGTTATAGGAGTGCTGCAACAATTTAACCGATTTTAACATATTATATCTCTTTAAAACTACTTTGGATCCCGGAGCAAAAAAAATCTTAAACTTCTATACAGTCTACGGAGAAACCACACCTAGCACTGAAAGACCCCGGGGCAAGAAACTAAGCTTTGCTGGTGGTCCTCTCCTTCAGCTATCAGTAATTAGGAAACTCTCCGCAACAATGCTCATTACCGAACTCCGGGGTAGCTACCAGTTTTTCTTTTCCCGCTGTCGGGTCTATTTTCATAAGGAGATTACAACTGGATCAGCCCCTCGGGTCTATTCCGATAAACAAATCACCGGTCATACACTGAATTAGTTTGAATTAGACGGCTACTAATTGGAAGTTTATAGAGTACGTCCTTGGTTCTGTTCACAGCGGGCAACTTCTGACGCCGAGCTATTTAGTTGTAGGCTACACTTAGCAATAACCTACATTCAGGTGTGTGTCACTTAGAGCCAAACAATGGTCTAAAGAAACAGCCTTAAATCGCAGTGTTTACTTAAAATTGCAATGACTTGAATTTTATAGACTGTGTGACATTGTTTCATATTTGTTTTTATGTTCCGATATGGTAAACGTAGCTACTGCTTAGTTCATGATAAATGTGACTGTATCTATTTTCGGAAGATGCCAATGATGTCAGTCGTTTAATTCTCATACTACTGCATTGTTTGATATAGTGTAGCCTACCTGCACTTTTACCCCATGACAGAACGTACAGTCCCTGGTGTGATGCATAGGCCATTGAAGTAACCGGAGAAATGAAAGTCATCGAGTCCAGTACTTTATTTGATGATACATTCAACTAACCCTTTTCCATTGTATAAGCAACCATGGTAACTTGCGAAATTCTGTTCTATAATCATGAGAGCAGGGATGTGCAAAGATAACGTAGCATTATACTACTACGTGGTCTAAATCTGACAAAAAATGCATAAAATAAAACCCAATTTAATTTAATTTTGGAAAGATTGAACGTGCAGGTCGGAATATTCCACAGAAACTGCTGACGAAACCGCTTAACATTGACATATTGAGCCATTTAAACAGTTCACACTCTCTGTGGCTAAATGAGTGGTGTTGATGGACACCAATATATTTTCGATAGGCGGTGTGCTGTAATCATTAGCAAGTGAAAGGGTATGCCTGTGGTGAAAATCGCCAACCATAAAATCAACGGCTGCACAGTAGCAGTCAGTTTCGAGCCTTTTTCACGAAACACATGTTAATCCAGGGCTCCCGACAGGTAGCTAGTTAATAACAATTAGCACTGCTTTGTGACCGTAAGTACGAGGCCTTCTCGTACGGAGCGGTTGTTTGGCGGACAGAAAACACCGTTTACAAACAATTCAGATGCAGTTAATTCTATGACAAATATAAAACACGTTTTATATGTGTACACATAAAATACATGTTGGGCCAGCATGTACCACCACGGTGGTACAAAGTTCTTGGAATATTATACCCGCCTCTTTTACCACAAGATGGCGATAATGTATTATTTTCCCCCCACTTAACCAGTGTCGTATTGCATTTTTGAGAATCCCCAAGCTTATCGGGTGACATTCAGTCTCCTATTTCCAGTCTAAATAATGGAGTATGAATCATGCACTCGATGAAAATGAAATTGTTTTTCAATGTTTTTGGAAATGAACATAATCATATTCATCTTTAGTATTTAAAGATAAATTAAGTCTCAAATGTCAGTCTGGATTTGGAAGTTAAAACCTGATTATTTCTTCCAAACATATAAGTCGTTTTTTTTTAATGCTAAGATTTAGGCTGTGGGATTTGGGCGTTCTGTGGATAATCGTATTACTTTGTTATGTAGTATAAAAGCCAGAATTGTCCTTATTTTTCAGGATTTCCAGTATTATTGAAGTGGGATAGATTGATGAGATTTTGTAAAAGGATAGATGAGACTTCTGTTTTGAGCCGGGGCCTTCTGATACTTTTCTATTTGATACTAGATCACGTGAAAATAGTCGGCGACTCTCATATGAAATTAACGCCGTGAAATAGTCTACAATCGTAGGCTTTTTTATTAATAAATTAGAATTAAAACGTTTTTGTGGGATTTTTAAAGTATGTTTTAACTGCAGCAGGCTACCTGCTGTACATCGCTCCCTAGCTTTAGTTTCAAAGGCAACTTGTTAACGATTCTCTCGTAATTATGCTTCTGTAACGTTCTCATGTGCCATTAAAAACAATTTATTTCAGCGTTTCGCAGCGTAGTCTCGGACTTTATTGCAATGTTTTTCAGTCTTTTAGCAATTTGCACCCAAGACAACGCTTGTTATCCAACTCTTCCGTTTGGATGGTAGATCGAAAGGCGCGCTGTGATTGGTTGGGATAGAGCTCATTGTTATGATGTCAATCCTAATCACATGGCAAGGCCACTATTAACAGCTGAGGTTGGCGGACAAGTTTGCAGAGTTCTGTTCCAGAGCAGAGCGAGATAAAAGCAGAGCTGGCAAGCGGACACAAACAAGAACTGGGCATATAACTACCAAAGTGTTAAGGCGAAAGAAGAAACTTAAAACGCTTATATTCGACTTGGGCACGACTACTACCTCCCCGTTTAATGTTTTCACTTTTGTTTTAATTTTTCTTGTCTTGTGGATCGCTGAATACTTAAAAGCCGTCTGAATGTATAACATGATGGAAACAGAAATAAAAAGCCCGCACCCGCAGTCCAATACGGGCTCGGTGGCGGGCGCCAAAAACAACAACAGTGCCAACGACCAGGACCGAGTAAAGCGTCCCATGAATGCGTTCATGGTGTGGTCCCGGGGCCAACGGAGAAAGATGGCTCAGGAGAATCCCAAGATGCACAACTCGGAGATCAGCAAGCGCCTGGGTGCTGACTGGAAGCTGCTGACGGACGCAGAGAAGCGACCCTTCATTGACGAGGCCAAGCGTCTGCGAGCCATGCACATGAAGGAACATCCGGATTATAAATACCGACCACGCAGAAAGACCAAGCCCTTGCTCAAGAAAGACAAGTACTCTTTGCCCGGAGGACTCTTGGCGCCAGGTGCCACCACTGTCAACAACGGTGTCTCGGTTGGACAGCGGATGGACAGTTATGCGCACATGAATGGATGGACCAGCAGTGCCTACTCTCTTATGCAGGACCAGCTGGGCTACTCACAGCATCCCAGCATGAACAGTCAGCAGATCCAGCAGATGCACCGCTATGAGATGGCCGGGCTCCAGTACCCCATGATGTCTACTGCCCAAACCTACATGAACGCCGCGTCCACGTATAGCATGTCCCCAACCTACACACAGCAGACCACCAGCGCGATGGGCTTGGGTAGCATGGCGTCTGTGTGCAAGACCGAACCGAGCTCACCACCCCCGGCCATTACATCGCACTCCCAAAGAGCGTGTTTGGGGGACCTGAGGGATATGATAAGCATGTATCTGCCTCCCGGGGGTGACGGCACGGATCACTCCACTCTGCAAACGAGTCGGTTACACAGCGTGCACCAGCACTACCAGAGTGCTGGGACTGGCGTAAACGGAACGCTACCCCTCACTCACATTTGAAAAGACATTTCAACTTTTAAGTACTTGGGATACTTGAACACTTTGAACTCTTTGCAAAACAACGAAGGTTTCGATCATTTTTATTTTAATAAGGAAGTTTCGATCATTTTTATTTTAATAATTGCGATTTTTCATCTCAAGTTGAGCGGTCCGTTTGTCAATCGTTTAAAAACGACATCTTCTGGACAGGGACTCAATATTTAGCCCGACGTACTTATTTGTATTGCAAAGAGGCTTTTATCTTGAGCATTTAAGCAATCATTTGATCTAGAAGAATGGGACTTCAACAAAAAATGCCATCCTATTTTCTGACAACGAAAATGGCATGTTGCTTCTTCAGGAGGCTTTTTCAGTAATCCGAGAGGGAAATACACTCACACGTAAATGTTTACACTTCATTTGTAGAATATCAGTTTGCCCGCATGTCCAACTCTGTGTAGAATTTATTTTTTATTTTCATGAACTAGTTTTAATTAAACGAATGACTGTGCTGGTCGCAAGCGCAAGTTTATTTATAGTAAGTTGTGTCTACTTTCTTTATGAAGCTTGTGAACCTCTGTCTTGTTGAAATGTTCCATTTTGTGTCATGAGTTTTTCTCTGCGGTATGTTTTGACGGTATCAGGTTAACCCATATCACGGGCGGAGAGATTTATTTAAACTGTTTCTGCGCAGTTTAAGACCATTCTTTATTCTAAAATGATGAATAAATTTGTACAAAATATAAAGACTGGTTATTGTACCCACGTGCGTCTTTTGCCCCGATGTTCTCTTGTGGCGTATCTGAGTCACGTTCATGTGTAGCCAAACAGAACCTTTTCCAGAAATGTTCTGCTTGGTGAGAGAAACAGACAGCTCATTCGGATTGGCAGAAATAATAGATTTAAAATGAACAAAGCGTCAAATTGAAAAGCAAAATGATTATCTTTGGCGATGTGTCAAATGAAGTGTGAGGAATGGCAATTTACACACCCTGTGAGTTTTAATCTTGTGTAACTTTGATATAGGGTTCGTCACAGGCTTCCATTTTAGAATTATTATTAAAAAGCCGATCAAATATTTAACATCCTGTGATTGCTATACTGAATAATTATATAGATTCCATCACATTTTAGTTGTATGATTTAGGCTACTTCTCTAATATCCAAATTTCCAAAGCAGCAACCGCATTACAGCACGTATGAAATTGTTTCTATAATATTAAAAATGATATTAAAACATTGGTGCTCAGATGATATTTAAAGCAGTAAGACGAACAAGCCTCTCTCACATGGAATTAATCTTTCTGGTTGTACGTGTCTGGCGGGAAGTTGTTAGAAACAGGAAAGCGTTTTATAAATATGCAGTGTATATGCAATTATTACATCTCCTCCAGGAAAAGCTTTAAACTTTCGATTTAGTGGTAGTTCTGAGTAAGAGTCTTGACTGCAGTATTGTTAGGGCACGATAACATGAATCACTAAACAATAGAGTACTCATCACGAATTGTTTAGGAAGTGCCTCGAGGAAAACATAATATATATAGAAATATGGTTGCGCCTGCCCCACAAGTTAAATCAAGCAACGTGATTTGACAGGTAACTCTGGACGGTATTTTTGGTATGGGGACCCTGAACATATTTGAACACCTATGTCAGGATTGTCGGCTTTCTCAATGTTTTATACTAACCCCCAGTTCTACAAAATAAAATTTGACAGAAAAAACTTTTTAAAAAGGTTTGCTGAATATTTACATGTCCATTGTCCACGTTTTGGACCGCCGTTATATAGGTTAAATAATTTCAAACTAAATTATAATAATAAATAAACAGCCCTCCGCAAATCTTTTAGGTTTCCTTCATTCTGAAGGCTCTGAAAATGATGAGCCAACCGTATCCTCATATTTACATAAATATGATCATAGATATTTGCGGTCTCCTGCCAGTTATCGATTTACTGTGATTTTATATTTGGAGAATGTGCAAAATGTACGGTCGCGGAGCGCCCCAACATTTGTTATACATCTGTTATACATTCACAATCCCCAATTTCGCTGGTATTTGAGGAATATAATCTAGGACTGTTGTAGCATTAATTATGGAATTGAACTGTCAAAAATAAATAAATGAAGCGCGGAGCAAAGATTTGAAATATATACAGATGCTGAGTGGTTAATTTTTACTTGGCCAGTTAATTTAATTAGTTCACAAATTGAAACATTCGATACTGAATGTTTAGAGGAGGCCAAGTAGTCGGATTGCGCACGCCTGCTTCTGGTTTTAAAAGTTATGTTCAGAAATGAAACGCTACATTACATTATAATGCATTACATTACAGACTCTTATCCAGAGCGGCGTGCAGAAGTGGAGAAACAGAATATACCAAAGGAGTGTATTTATAATTTCTTGATGTAACCTAGTTCATTAGGACAGGACTAGGCTATAGGTTACTGGCGTGCCAAAATTGTATTTATTAAAAGCATAAAAGTTTAAAAATATGTATCTATCCACTGTTAACCACAATTTAAGACTATGGATCGAAACTTATGGACCAAGGGTCACAACATAACATATAGTATATGTCAATTTCTAATGCCCAATTTATAAAGCATTTGTGGTTTATGGTCAATCATGATGATTACCAGTTCTTTATGAGATGTGCATAGTCTCAGGAGCCACTGCAAAGCACCCTGGGATGTATCACCAAGACAGCAGGAGATCGGAGCTTTCGTTCGTCCAACGCTCCTTCCCACACTCTCTTAGTGTTTAATACAGCTCTCTACACACAACCAGGATTATCCCTGTGCACCTTTTTTGGGGTGGGTGGGGGCGGGGGTGAGATTATCTTAACCTCCCTGCATTCACTGATGAGGGTCTTAAGTCATTCCACAGCTCTAGAAGCCACCCATCTCCCGAGTCACCCTGTGAGTAACTTTTTCCCCGTCAAAGAAGCTTTGAGTCTGTGGTCCAAACCATTCCAGAGCTATTTGTAATTAGTAGTTTAAATGTGCGCCATTTCTTTGTATTTTATTGAAATATAGTGTTTCCGATGGTAAGTGCTTGATTTGTAATTGTCAGCTGCACTGTTTTTGAAAATTTGTATTGCATTTGTGGATATCAAATTTCTATTCGTTACCTCACGAGCACCTGGATCCCTACTGTCAAATAAATACGCGTGATGTGAAGGTAAGGCTATCTAGACGAGAGGCATAGCTTACTGGGGCTCTGGGGATGTAAATGCCAAATTAATATATTCTGCTGCTTCACAGTGCAAGCAGACTATAAAAGAGTAAGGCATCCCTATTCCAACCTTTGATTGGTAACTCTGCTGTCACACTGTGGACATCAATTTTTCAATTTATGTTAGGTGTATCCACACATTTTACCACATATCAGAGGAAACTAATAAACCTCCACAATGGCCTGGTACTATTTGTAGCATTTAGTCATACTTCTTTTGTCTCCACCCACCACCACAGGTATACATACACGCATACATAAAAATGCGCACGTACATACACATGCACACACATACATCAAACACACACAAACAAACACGCATGCACATGTGCATACGCATAAATGCTCATACAACAAACACACACACACACACACACACACACATACAGACATACACATGCACGCACTTACAACAAACACAGAAACACGGACGTGGACCCAAACACATACATCAAACACACACACACACATACATAAACGCACAAACATGCACACACACATACATGCACATATATCAAACACACAAACACACACACATATACATACGTACACATGCACACACTTACAACAAACACACACACACACAGGCACGGACCCACACACACATACACATGCATGCACTTACAACAAACACACACACACACACACACACACACACCCACACACAAACGCACAGGGCCTCACCCTGGTCACACGAACCACAATGGCCTCTCAGCAAGTGTGGGCACATCTCTGTTTTCATCTGTGTCTGACCTCACTGCCTGTTTGTTCAACCCCTCTGCAAAGTGCATCACTCACAGCCCTGTGGAACCGCTGTGAGCACAGCCTGCCCCTCTGCCTGTGTGCAGTCTGCATAGCTTACGTGTGCGGTGTGCGGCGTGCCTGTTAATCTGTGTGACTGATTGAGCTGATGCTCATCAACTGCCACGAGGTTTGCCAACTGCCATCATTGGTTTTGGAGTACACTCCCATTTAGGAAAAGGATATTTTTGGATTCGGTTGCAAATTAAAAACCTGTTTTTACCGAAAGCAGAAGCCAATCGGTCAAGGCAGTAGAGTAGCAGAGTTTAACTTTAACTTTAACTTTAACAATGTTTTTTTCTTTCTTTCGAGTTTTGTAAGCATGCCAAAGGTATCTAATTTTTGTTGTTTTGGCTCTGGTCTCTAGCACATTGGTTCTGAAATACAACAATGAGGTTAAAGTGCAGACATGTTAGCATTAATATGATGGTATTCACGTCCACATTGGGTGATATGTGTAGGAATTACAGAAATTTTTAATGCATAGTCCCCAATTTTATGGGAGCAAAGGTAATTTGAGTCTGTTGCTGTCGTCTCTCAACATGAGGACCAAATAAGTGTCAATGCCAGTAAAGCAGGCCATTATGAGCCTGAAAATTCTAAATAAACTAATAAATCAAAATATTGGCTCGGTCAAAATCAACTGTTTACTACATTATTACAAAGCAAGAATGCACTGGTGAGCTCAGCAACAGCAAACAACCTGGTAGTCTTATGGACATATGAGACCAGCATTAACCTGCACCAAAGTGAAGGGAAGAGGAAAGTGTAGAGAAAGAAAGGAACAGCTTGTGATCCAAAGCACCCCCTCCCTCATCTGTGAAACATGGTGGTACTGTTATGGCACGGGTGTGTATGGTTGCCACTGGAACTGGCTCACTTGTCTTCATTCGTGACTGCTTACGGCGGCAGCATTACGAATTCTGAAGTGTACAGAAACGTCTGCTCAGATCCAACCAAATGCCTCAAAACTCATTGGACGGTGCTTCGCCTCACAGCAGGACAGTGACCCCAAACACACTGCTAAAGCAACCAATTCAATCACCTGTCCTGAATCCAAGTGAACATGCGTGTTCACTCGCTAATGACAAGGCTGGAGGCCCCAGAAACAAACAAGAACTGAAGATGACTGCAGTACAGGCCTGGCAGAGCGTCAGCTGGCGCGTGGTGCTGTCTATGCAGTCGCAGACTGCAGGCAGTCATTGAATGCAAATGATTTGCAGCCTAGTGCTAAATCTGATGGCTATTTCAGATCGTATTCGTTTGTCCAATTACTTTTGCTCCCTTGTAATGGAGGGCTGTGTATACAAACGGCTGGCATTCCTGCACAGATCGCCCAGTGTGGATTTAAATACCCTCAAATTCAATCTGACAGTCTGCACTTACGTGTCACGTCCGTTGTTTTATCTAAAATCCAATGTGCTGGAGTACAGAGCCAAAACAACAAAAATTGTGCCACTGTCCCAATGCTTTCATATTTAACCGTATGATCTCTTTGTAAGGCAGCATACTGAAATGTCCACGCTTCACCGTGTGACTAAAAATAATTTAGCATCAATCAATTAATTTTTTCAGCGTGAACTGTGAACTAGCCGTTTTGATGATTGATCTTTTTTTCCATTCAAGAAACGTTCCTGAAAATTTCTGAACTGGGCAAGCACGCTAGCCAAATGTTTTCAACTGAACACGAGTGGACAGGCTCACGGTGTGTGTGTGTGTGTGTTGGGGGGGGGGGTAAGTTCAGCTCTGCCCGGTGGTGCAAGATTGGTGTGGGACTCAAAGGCCTGACAGCCGAGTGGGGTGGGGCTAATCTCTCTGAACAGGGGCAGATGTTGTTAACGAGCTCCTCTCTTTTCGTGGGAAAAAGGGATCAAATCCTCACGGGGTCAGGGTTTTGTGCTGACCCACAGAGACTCTTCCATCTCTGTGCTTTTTTAACCCCCCATCCCAGTCCCCCCCAACCCCCCCCCCCCCCCCCCCCCCCCCCCCCCCAATCCACCACCACCACCACCCCTTCAGCAGACAGGTTGGAGAGGCTGGATTATGAGGAAAATGTATTTTAATTTTTTTAAAAGTTATGTCTTATTAGGGGCTGTGAAATTCCGTGAGCAGGAGCCTGCGTCAGCTTGGCTGGCCTGTCGTTCAGATGTCTCGGGTAGATTGCAGTCGTGTTTATATTATCTCAGTGTTGCTCAACCAAAGAATGTTTAGGTGGGAGATGTTTAAATGTCAAAGGTGGTTAGGCTGTGGGTTCGGCTCGAAGGCTCAGGTGTGAAACGCCTTTTTTCACATCAATCTGCAACTGAAATATTTCAAATGAAGTCACGGCAGTGCTGTCAGTTGTAGCAGGTAGACACACACAAGCTCACTGAGCTGGCATGTATAGAAAAGATGCTGAATAGAGAATGTGGATTACTGTCAATGTGTGTTGCCAAGGCAGCAGACCATGAAGTGGCAGAGTCTACAATTTATTATTATTTTTTTTTTACGACTTGAAAGGTGTTGAGCAGCACATCAGCGACACTGTCGGCATTTAGTGAAGACATGGGTCAAACACAGATTTGATACTTTGACTGAATATGCTGGTACAACGCCTGCAGATCTATGGGAACTTTCAAGGAAATATCTCGCTAAACCACAATGTACATTCATACGAAGAACATAAAGATTTTTGCTCTGAATATTGGTGAAAAGAGAAGCGTATTTAAGGAGTAAAAATGTGTATTTTTTAAGTGTTTCAAATATGGTGCTTCACCCAGGTCTGATTGTGAGCCCTGACAATGCTCCTTTTTTCTTGTTGTTGTTGGTTTGAGCATGCTCAGTGTGTGGGGTCTGGGGAAGGTGGGCAGGTGACCCCAGCAGTCCAGGTCTCAGGTAGATTTAGGACTGATTTGACGGCCTGCTTCACATATCATGTTGTTCAGTTGTTGAAAGGTTCGACTTGACCTCTCTCGTCAGAGTGCCTGTTGTGCGCTACACCTGTGCTCAACATCGGGAGGACATCCCTGGCTGTTACTCAGCTGCAGAACGCAAAGGAAATTTACTTTGTCATCCCCAATCCTGACTCCCACGAATATAATTCTTAAGTAAAGAAGCTGAAAGGTATGACGTTAAGCCTTCAAACTAATGTTAATTGTCAGTAACATAAAACATTGTTTTTTAAATTAATGCATCAATACTTTTTAATTGGTCTCGTAACTGCCCCTTTGATCTTTGGGACAATAAACGGTGTATTTCCAGCATATAATAGTAGTAGTAGTATAATAGTAGTAGTATAAACAATAATAGTATACCTGAATATAGGACAACGTATGGAGACTTTCCTCTGATTGTACAGTGGGCCAAAAAATAAATAGTTGAGGTCTGCGGGGGAACTCAGCTGAAGCCAAAGGGATTGGTCAGGAGGTAACTGTTCAGGCACAGCGATTCAAAATGTGACAGCATGAAAAAAAAAGAAAAAAAAAACATTCTCTCGTTTGGTCAGGGATTTACTGAGAATTTCTCTGCAATGCTAGAGTCGTCAGTTATATCTTCTGAAAAGCCAGCCATATTTCTTTTACCATGCCAAGTGTGTATCCACAAGAAAACCTGAAAAATGTGTTTTGGGGTTTACTGTAGCATGAAACTATTTTAAATTTAAAAAAAAAAAAACTTTAGGGATATTATCTGTTTAATAAGTTGGTATTGATAAAATCATTCTGATTAGATTTTTTAACTGTTTTACCAGCTCTACGGAGGAACTGTATTTGCTTTTAGGAATTTTTTGTGTGGGAGGCTCATTATACGCACTAAATGACGCACAGAGAGTTGTGATGGAAACAGGTTTAAGGACATGAGCTTCCAGACCAACCAGTATCGGCAATTATGAAAGATTTCAGTTTAACATCCGAAATTGTGGCTGAATTCTTCTGAGAAGAGTCTCTCTAATCTCCGGCACGCTTTCACTACAAAAATGTGACGACAGTTCTCCTCGAGGTGCATTTTTGCATAAAACACAATCTCCCGTCCTGTGAAAGAATAGCATTTAAGTGGGATGTGGGGCATAAGAACTAGTTCAGACTGAGCGCCACAAGAGCAGAGTGGTAATCGTCATAAAGTGGAGCGCAAACCGGTGGGGGGGACGTGTGGCAGCAGTGGGTCTGGAGCTCATATGTTCAGTGACAGCGATATTGTTGTGTTATTGTTCTGGGACTGTAAAGAGACAAAGCAGACATTGGGTGGGGTGGCGCTGGGGTGGGGGCAGGGGGCGGGGGGGGGTTGTTATGGGGCCAGGGCGAGACAGAGGCGGATTAAGCTTCTCATCTAGGCCACATTTATTGATTAATGTTCACTGGGAGCCGACGAGAAGGTGGCGGTGGCGGTGCCGAGACTCACCCAAACTGCCACTGCCAAAATTTCTGGCGTGTCGTCAGGGATGACGTCTCCCAGGACGTAAATCACATCAATCAAAGCAGGCAGACTCACCACCCTCGCCCCACACCTTGGCTCTCCGGTGTGGCTCTCCTCTTTCGGAAGAGGGTTGAGGGTGTGCGTGCGCGTCTGTTTGTTTTTAACCCTCTCCCCTCCGTGTTCGGCTCGTGAGCCCCCTCCACCCCCGTCCTGATTGGGCGTGTCGCGGGGAGCGCGACGGCGAGGCTGACACGCACCGAGGCTGTGCGGTGGCTGGGTTTTGACTGACTTTGTCACATATTGATTAGATGCCATTTTGCATTATTTGCTGACCCCCCTCCCCAGCGATGTGTCCTGGAGGGTCAGGGATGCTGAGATGAGGTCGTGACAGGCTCGCATGGGGGTGGGGGTGGGGGGGGGGCATGTCTGTGGGCTGTTGAGAGACAGCTCTTGTCTCTCATCCTTCATCACTCTCAGTCCTGTAGCCCCCACGTGCACCTGAGATTTCACACAGTTACGGTCCCATCAACTGCGGGGCAAAGCTGATTTGTCACTCCCTACCACATTCATAAAGCCTCACACTTTCCATACAGTAAGCTCCATAATGCTTGGGACAAAGAAATATTATTTTCTTGATTTAGTTCTCTTCTCCATAATTTTTGATTTGTGGTCAAACAATTAAAATGTGCACATTCTCAGCTTTTATTTAAGGGAATTTGTATACTTTCACCATGTAAAAATTACAGCACTTTTTATACATACTTTTCTCATATGAAACTTGTGTTCAGTTGGATTCAGATCAGGTGAATGATTTGGCCAATCAAGAATTTTCTCATTAGTTGCAATAGCAGTATGTTTGGGATCTTTACCTTGATTTGGGATGAAGCATTGTCCAATTAGTTTAGAGGCATTTGTTTGAACTTCAGCAAATAAGATGTTTCTGTACACTTCAGAATTAATTCTGCTGCTCGTATCAGCAGTTACATCATCACTGAAGACAAGTGAGCCAGTATCTGTGGCTTCAATATATGCCCAAATGTTAACTCCCCATCATCATGTTTCACAGATGAAGGAGGTGTGTTTTGGATCTTGGGCAGTTATTTTTGTCCTCTGTACTTTGCTCTTGCCATCACTCTGATACAAGTGAATCTTGGCCTCATCTGCCCACACAAACTTTTTCTGTGACTCTGCAGGCAGTTTAGGTACTTCTTAGAAAACTGAAACCTGGCCATCCTGTTTTTACGGCTAGCTAGTGCTTTGCATCTTGCACTGTAACCTCTGTAAGTCTTTTTGCTATGTCTTCAGCTGACAGTAGTCGCAGCCACATTGAAACCTGCCTCCTCAAGAGAGTTTCTGACCTGTTGGACAGGTGTTTGTGGTTTTTTCTTCATTATAGTGAGAATTCTTCAGTCGTCAGTGTAGAGGTCTTCCTTGGCCTGCAGGACCTCGGAGATTACTGAGCTCACCAGCACTCTCTTTTTTCTTGTCAACTGTTCCAAACAGTTGATTTAGGGAAACCTAAAGTTTGACCTGTGCCTCTGACTATTTTTTTTATTTATTTCCCAGCTTCATAATGGCTTCTTTGATTGTCATTGGCACAACTCTGATTCTCATGTTGACAAATGCCAATAACAGAATCCAAAAGCATTCAAAAGCCATTCAAAAGCCTAGAATCAGGACTAGAAACTGAAAGCTCACTTATAACTGCACTAAACAAGAAATTTAATGAAACAGAAACACCGTTGAAGCCATTTGTCCCAAACATAAGGGTTTCTTGAAACGGGTGGGAGGAGGTGATGTATAAAAAGTAGTGTTACGTGGTGAAACCAAAATATATAAAAACCCCTTTAACAAAAGTTGTGAAACTTCATTTTCACCACATATGAATTGTTTGATTACAGTGATGTAGAGCTCTTTGTCTTGTGGGTAATTCTGGATGGTTCCATAGCAGTAGTCTGTCATGTTGAAGACTGCCTTGCAAGGCCCAGTTTGACTTTGTTTGTCCAGAAAGAAAGAGTCTAAGCACCAAAATTTAGAAAGTGTCCTTTAATCGTTGGCTCCCTCAGTGTTTATTGATCAGACCTTGTGACCAGTGGGGCCTGCTCTGGTGTGGCAGGCCCCCCTGGGTGCTATGGAAACACCAGCGTGTGCTGCTGGCCTAGTCCAACAGGCCGTTCCAGAACACCCCCCCTAACTCCCCAGCAGGGCCATGCAAAGAGCCTGAGGGAATGTTGCTGGGGCAGTGAACGGGTCGGAGGGGGCAGGACAGGCCAGTGAGGGAGACGTGGAGAGATGCAGGGCTGCTGATAAGGTTAACCCTGTGAACGCCAGAGGCCTGAAGTGCTCGCTGTTTTTATTTAATTGTTCACCTGCCTTGCCATTGGACGACTGTGTTTTGTACAACAGAGTTTCTTAAACGATGGGTCAGGTCCCAAAATAGGTTGTGGAAGTGTATGAGGTGGGTCCCGTAATGAGTCTATAGTCCAATAGGCCATGGTAGTATCTGTATTTGATGGGTGCCTGAAAGGTACTAAATTTCGAATTTGGGTCCCGATACTGGTAAGTATTTCTAATTTGAGTCCCTGATATTAAAACGTTTAAGAGCCAGTGATGTAGAGCTTTCCAAAGGCAGAAGTCTTGTAAGCTGATTTTTTGTGGTTTCTACACTGACGAGCAGAAATGTCCTCATAAACATACTGCGAAATAGGATTTTGTCAAATAAATTAGGATATTTTAATACTGTTAAAATGTGAGGAAGAGGTAAAGGAAGCGGGTGTTTTTTTATGTTACCAAACATTGCCTCACAGTCTCAAATAGAGTTCCTGTCATTGTCTACTTGGAGTATGTCTGTAATAACAGTGGATTCTCAAGAAAAGTCTGTCCATTTAATATGTGCGGTTTGGTCTTCATTTGGAACAACCCCCTGGCCCCTTTCATACCCCCCCCCCCCCACCCATCCTAAATTTCACACCCTGGGCGCATAACCGTGCCTGATCTCCACACATCAACCTGCCCAGGGGGTCTGCCGGGCTTTAGTGCCGAGCTGTGACTCCAATCAGGGCCAATGGCGGGCTTCTTTGTCATGCTAACAGGAATGGGCTCTTGTATCTCATTCAACCACCCCCCCCTCCACCCCCCGAACTCCCGCTCTCTGTCTTTCCCTCGCTTTCTCCCACTCTCTCTTCTTCGGCCTCCTCCATTCTCTCTCCCTGTCCCTTCTTCTCCTTCATTCTCCCTCTTAACTGATTCCATCATTACTCCTCACACAGTCTCTCACTCCCCTCTCATCCCTCTCTTTCTCTTTTTTCCTCCTGCCTCCCTGCACACACTCTCTCTCTCTCTCTCACTCTCTCTCAAGTCCAAGTAAATCCGCTGAAAAAAAAAAACCTCCTCCTCCTGGCCCCATAGCTGCCCATCAGGGTTCCTTATTCCTGGAGGTCAGCCTGGCGGTGCTCTGTGCACCCAACTGTTTCCATGCCCAGCGGAGGCCGTTTCATATTCAAATGCCCCAATCAGATCCCCGACCCATTTATGGCCCAGGCGCGGGGTCACGGGGTCGAGATGCGGATTTAAAAGCTAAAGCAAAGGAAGGAAGGGAAGGAAGGGGGCGGGGTGGGGGTGAGTAGAGTAATTTATGGACAGAATGAGTAATAAAAAAGTATTTTCCTTAAGTTTTAGGTTCGGAGTGCCAACTTTTCATCTTGCGAAAGTGAACCAGTCTGCACATTGAAATGATTTTATTAAAACGCTGCATATTCACGAGCTGGCATATTTGCTTTGCTCACAGTAATGTGCGTAGTGCAATAGCTGGGGGTCTTTAGGATGGAGGCGAGAGGGCTTTAGGAGTAACCTTACGGTCAGGCCTGTATACCTACGTCGTGTGGTAGGTGCAGGTGCGCTCTCTGCAGAGAGGCGAGCAGCGGCGAGCGGCAGGTGTCACTCGTCTCATACCCGCGGATCACGGCGGGTGACGTCGCAGGTGACCGATCTCGCGTCTAGCAGCGGGAGCTGAGGCGCGTGCCTGCAGGTGCAACCCGGCCCCCTCCGGTGTGGTCTTCCCTCTCAGGTTCCAGCTGTTCCTCTGCTTCTCACTGCACACGTCCCACCAGCTGTGTACACGCCGCACACCTGGGTCAGTTCACGATTTTTACACACTTTAACTGGTCACATTCGACAGTGCTCCCTGATCCCTGACAAATTTCTTTTTTAAACATTTATGTACCAAAATGCAAAATCACAAGAGAAATTCCTTAATGCTAGGGAAGACTTCATTGGTCAGTAATCAGTGACAATTCTACTCGTGTCTAAGGGGTTACAGTATTTACAATAATTTTTACTACTACGAGCAATAAGTTAAGTTGAGCAATACTTAACTTATTGTAAGAGAGGTTTATTAGGACATGCTTACTACAGTATGGCATTTTATGTTTAATAAAATAAGACCAAGACCTAGTATATGGCTGGACCAAACATATGGCAGGTTTAGCTTTCTAGCTGTTATAAAGACTAAAATATCATTTTGCCGTTCTGCAGATTCTGCCTTATGTGTGAGACAGGAAGATGTCTAAAAATCAAAGTGTACTTTATATTTGCTCTCTTAAGTCTACAAAAGTTGAAACCAGCAGGATCACATTTCAAGATGTGATACTGCTGAATATGTAGTACCTAATATTAGCCTTGGCATCAGCTAATGAAGATCCTAATCAAATCAAATCGAATAAGTACTGTTAAGATTTAATTGCATTTCAAGACTTTATTCAATGCACGTTTTTCCCAGGGGTTACTTTTAAAAGCATAATTTACTTAATAGTTTACTTAAATATTCTCAGGTCATTACCACCTTTCCAGCTCAATTTGTTGGAATCATTCAGCGTTCAGGTGATTGCATTGAACATTAGCAAGGCTTTGTATGAGTGGTGTGTTTGATTCTTACAGTGGCCATGAAAAAGTATTTTCCCCTTCCTGATTTATTCTATTATTGAGTATTAGCCACCCTGAATGGTTTCAGATCTTTAGACAAAATGCAATATTAGACAAAGGGAGACTGAGTGAATACAAAACACATTTTTAAAATTATTATTTCATTTATTTAATGAAAAAAGATGTCAAAACATCCATGTTACCCAGGTTAAACAGTAATTTCTCCCTTAGTTACTCAATCAACCAATTAAACAAATTTAATTGATAATTAGTTTCAGCTGGTGGATACAGCCTCGTTGAATCTAAACCTTACTCATACTGAACCTTAGAGTGAAGTAGCTACCACAAAGTTTCTACAAGCACTCTGCCATGATCAAAGGGAATTCCAGAAGAACTGAGAAAAAAAGTTATTGAAATTTGAAGTTATTATTATCTGTCTGGTAAGTGTTACAGAGCCATTTCTATGGCTCTGGGACTCTACAGAACCTCAGCGAGAGCCATTATCTCCAAATAGAGGACACTTGGAACAGTGGTGAATCTTCCCAGAACTGGCCAGCCTGCCAAAATTTCTCCAAGGGTACAGCCACAACAAGAAAGTCACAAAAGATCCCAGAAGAACATACACAGAACTGCAGGATTCTCTAGCCTCAATGATCCAAAATATAAAAGCAAGTCCACATCTGAGTGGTTGAAAAGAAACAAAAATAAAGTTTTGGAGTGGCCCAGTCAAAGTCCTGACTTGAACCCAATAGAAATGCTGTAGCAAGACCTGAAACGAGCTGTTCAAACCTACCAATTTTTTTCAATTAAAGCAGTTGTATAATGACGAGTGGGCTTTAAATTCCTCCATAGTGATGTGAAAGACTGATATCAAATTTATTGGGAGTGATTGGTTGCAGTTGTTGCTGCTAAAGGTGGTGCAACCACTTAAGTTTAAGGGGGCAATTTCAAATAGGTGACATGAGTGTTTTATCACTTTTTTCATTAAATAAATTAAATAAAAAATTTAATAATGTACTTTGTGTTTACTCTGTTTCCCTTTGTCTAATAGTACATTTTGTCTAACAATCTTAAACCATTCAATGTGACAAATATGCAATAATAGAGGAGATCAGGGATGGGGAATAATATTCAATAAAACAAATATTTCAACAATATCGCAGGAAAATCTTCAGATTCTATTATTAACACTAAAAATGCCCATGTTCGTGTATCTGCAGCTTATGTGGGACCCGGCCTGGCTGAGAGACCTCCAGACAGGCTGCCTTGATCAGATCCGAACCCGGAACACCCCTTTTGAATCGGAGAGCCCGGTTCCCGTTCTCAGCCCTGCGGGAGTTCCCCATTGGTCACGGGGGTTTTTACACCCTGATTGACAGGCAGGTCAAAGTTGGGTGCTAATCCGTCTCTGGCATTTTTTTGTGATTTGTGTGGGCCCGTCGTTACCCCCCTCCTCCCCCTGCCGGCCCCCCTCTGAGGTGGATGAGCCGTTCTGAAGTGAGTTGCATGCTGGGATTCCCCTGCTCGTTGCAGGTGCGGTGGGCATTTGGGGGGGTGTTGGGCAGGGCTGGCGGGGTGCGGCAGGCCTCAGTGATCACAGCTGTGGCCGCGGCTCCCCTCCCTGCCCCCGGGCATTACTGCTACTCTGCTACATTCGGAGAAAGGGCGCTGCCGCTTGGATGCCCAGTCCAGGACAGCGAGAGGGGCAGGTTAAGCAGCATCAGGGAGGCCTCCCCTGCACTGCCCTTACTTTCTCACGTGTCACAGGAGAAGGGGGGGTGGGGTGGGGGGGGTCACGTCGCTCAAATCTTTATGGGGGGGGGGGGGGGGGGTCAGGAGCACCGGGGGTGGGGGTTCAATATCCGTGTGTGTTCCTCCTTTCTTCTTACCTCCACACTGACCATTCCCACACACACCCACATCTCCCCCCCCCCCCCCCCCCACACCCCCCAATGCCTCCCTTTGTATAGCCCTGCACCTGCACACTTTCAGCTTGGGGAGAGACGGTACACTGGGGAGGGGGGAGGGGGTGGCGGGTGTTGGACTGCATTGTGAATTATTTGTGAATTTTAAAAAAAGTCTGTCTTCTGTTAGACAGTGGAGTGGAAACATTGGGAAAGAATTTCCTGTCTTATTATGATTTCATGATTGAAAGATTTAACTGATGCCATCATTCAGCCTGTGCAATCTTCACCCGTTAGTCTGAGCATATTAAGTGACAGACTCTTTTCGTTGCAGAGCACTGTGCTTCTTATTACTGTTACCAGAGCCTTAGAGCTTTGTGAGTAGGCCTTAATGCTCATGTTGCAAAGTTACATCTGTCACATTTTCATGAACTACTGTTCAGTCGGACATGCTCTTCTGCTGAAAAAGTATGTCTTTATTATTAATCCATCAGACCAAAAATTGTCTTAACTATTAAGAAGCAATTATTAACTTAGATGAAAGCACATTCTTACCTGGCATAATTATTTGAGTACAATTACTGAGTAAAGTGAAATCATTTTTGGAAAGTATTGCTGTCAAGATTGAAAGCTAATATATTTGAAGTCTTTGGCATAGGCAGCCCATGTAAATGCACCCTCTTGTATCTTGGTTTAAAATGAACTCTGCATATCGAATACATGGGATTTGTGTGCTATGAATGACATCTGACTGGATTTGGGTCAGCATGACATTCTGCATGTAAATTATATGGCAAAGCAATTTCTAACTGTCTCCTCATAGTAGAAAGGTAGTAGTGTATATATTCAGGCTTACACACCTTTATCTCATAGAGCCTTCCCTACCAGGACAAACACACAGTCTTCAGCTGGAGGAAGTAAAAAAAAGAAAGACCCGAAATTACCCGAAATGACTGTCATTTGGCATGTGAGGACTGCTTGAGGATTGGCTGGATCGGTGCTGCATATTCATTGGTCCCGGGACCAGGCAGGGAGGCCTGCTGGGAAAATGGTGTCGTAATCAGGCACTGCCGGTTCTGCCTGATCAAATTCGCCACATCCCACTGCTCCCCCCACCCCACCCCACACCACCCCCCCTTTCCACCTCCCCTCTCCCCCGCCTCGTAAGGAGATCCTAATGGGAGTGAGTGCTGAGTTCTTCTTGTGTGTGCGGTGTGGTATGGGGGGGCAGGGGGTGGGGGGTTAGGGGGGTGCAGGGGTGCAGGGGGGGGGGGGGGGGTGCATACTTTTTGTTCCCACATTTGATTATTCAGGTTGGCTGAACTAAATTCTAAACCCATAAAATTCGTATCCCCTCTGGGGGCCATTTGCATACATTTCAGCCACCCCCCTCCCCTCCCCACCCCACCACCTTCCCAAACTCCAAACTCCTCTTTTTTTCTCAGAAAGTGAGAGGCGGCGATGCAGCCAGTCCAGTCTAGGCCTTTAAGATGTCATCATGGTGTGAAAAATAGGCGTACAAGCTGGAGCCCTTTGAAACTCAAACTGCCAAACCCCTGCCCCTCACTCCCACCTCCCCCCCCCCCCTTTTCTGCCCCTCCCTCTCCTCTTACCCACAAGCACGGAGAGGACAAACTAGCCTGATGCTCAGTGAAATGATCCATCTTTCTCATCCAGGGTGTGACCAGAGTGCACCTTGCTGCAGACAGCACGCATGCTTTAATCTATTTGTCCCTCAGGGTATAGCTGGCGTTGACACACCCGTGCAGAACTCTCCATGCCACAAAACTGGCATTACTGGACGAACTGTTACCAATACGCAGGGCAGACCGTTTGCACTGACTGTGTAAAAGTAAATTACACATATGTAGTTGGAGTTGATGTGAACCTTTTGAACCATGATAGTGCACATGCATATTTGTCTGTGTGTGTGTGTGTGTGTGTGTGTGTGTGTGCGCATGTCTGTGCGCGTGTGTGCTAACAGGGTGGAGAGGGTTTTGTTTACTATGGTTAAGGAATGTGGACATTACTGATTTGCTGAATAATACCAGGTGTTTGTTCCCACTCTTGTTTACCATTGGCCTCCAGGTGACGTGAACACTGAGGGACACCTGTGACCCATGATGGGGGAGTCTACAGGTGTGCTCTGTTACAAGTAGGTGTGAAAGTAGAGGGTCTTATTGAAGTTACACAATCCTCGCCTCAAGTGTCCATTAAGGAAGCTAGGCACATATTTACCAGATTGCACACAATCACGGCACGATCAAGTGTTTTGTTTTTGCATAGTTTGAACTGCACATGTGCCTTCTAACGTGAATAAAACTGTGCAAATAAATGCTGGATTTTGATGAATTACTGAAGAGTAGTGCCAACCCTTTCCAGTTCTCAAGTCAAACCTTCCCTGCTATGCTGTGGATTTAGTAAACTGTATTGAAATCAGGTCTGCAGTGTGTCCAGTATTAAAAACTGAATTTTTAGATGAAGGCAGCACACTTGCAGGTGATGTCAGAAACATTCAGTCAGAGCTGAAGCCCCAGAATAAGAATGTCCAGATATATCCACTCTGGTTTGCATGCTTTTCTTGGGATTTATTTATTTGCTTACTTTTTTATTTTTGCCAGATGATAACCCGTTTTGTGGTAGGATAGGTTGTCGGGGCTGGCAAAAAGGGGTCGGATGGCATTTTGGTCACATACTCTGTGTGTCACCCCTGGAGCCCCCCCTCCCCCCACCCCACCGCTCCCATCCGCCTGCTTGCCAGTGTTCAGGCAGAGTGCAGTGTCAGGTGGCTGAACACTGAGCACCCATTGTGTGTGCTAACCAAAGCGGAATGCCCGGGTGACCAAAGGGGGAGGGCCAGACTCAGGCCCCACAAAAGCAGGGGGCGGAGAGGATGACGGTGGATCAAGAAGAGGGGGTGGGCTTTCTGCTTGAGGCTAAAGAGATCCACTCACCCCCAAAACCTCCATGCACCCCCGCTCTACTACCCACCACCCACCCATTCCTCTCCATAGCCAGCAAAAATGCCCACTGGTGCCCATTTTCTCCTGAAACAAGAGCAAACAGTCTTGTCTAGAGTATGGCATAATGTAGCATGAAATAGGATTCTGTGATTTATTTTAAATAACAGTAGTCTTAGGCTGCCAGAAATGTTTCTGTTTTTTTTTCCATCTGACCACGATTGTGCTTCGTGCTTGCGCTTGTGTTTGATCAAATATTAAGTGTCTGAGTGAATATTCCTAGTTTGAATCATAAAAATGGTGAATATCTCCAGAACATGGTAACAGTCATTCATTAAGGCGGATAACTACTCAAGTTCTGTATGTTAGGTGTTCAGACAATCAAAAAGGAAACTCCTTTGTGGCTCATCGGTGCACTGAAATTTAAGCTATGAGTGCTTTAAGAATGACTCAATATCTCCAGTTCTCTGTGGCACGTAATGTTCTGGTTTTTTTTTGGACCGAAATGGCTGCACACTTTAGTCTTCCATTGAATGTGCTGGAAGTATGCTCACTCCTTCAGAGTTAAAAGCATGTTTCATGACTGTCCCTGGGTTATGTGCCATAGCCAGGACGCTGGAGCCGTACTGAAGGAGACCTGCTTTGCCGTCTCCCGTGAGAACGGAATGCCCTGGACCAGGTCCACTGTGGTTTTCCATCTCGTCGCTCCCTGTCCCTGTTTGCTCAGAGCAAATCTGGGAACCAGGAGAGTTTTTTATCTTGTAATTTTCCGGGCGGTCCGCTCTTTCGGTCGAACAAACCGAGGGTTCACAACGATGCCGTCTTCTGCTCTTATTCAATTAGCCCAATTATTCATTCAGTCAAATAGCTTTGTAAACCATGCGCTGTGGTTTCCAGCTGTACATTTCCTTTGTGATGACTATTTTTGTACTAACTGTTCTGTACTATTTTTTAGAAATTTAAGGTAGAATAATTTGTTGGAACAAACACCAGCATACACATCAGTCCTCCAGCTACGGAGTTATGCACCCCTGGGGTAAAGCGGCTGGGCTTTCGCCCAACTCTACGAGGGGCTGGGACACATCTCTCATTCCACCTCATAAGACGCCAGCGTGGGCCTCATTGTCATTCAGATGTCTCGTGTGAGATGGTTACCATTCAGGTGTTTGACCATGAAAGTAATCGGGTGATGCCCTACAGCCATGGATGTGACTGGCCTCAACCCACCCCCAAGCCCCCACCCTACGAATTCCACAGCCCCCCCCGTTTCAACTTTGAAACGGTCTCTTCCTTGTTCCTCATTCGCTGCTCCCGGAAATCAAGGTGAACTCCGCAGATCAAAGGGGCAGTCTTCCCCCTGAGACTCTCGGCCATGGTGGAACCCCTCTGTCTCTGCCATTTACCATTTTAAAACCCTCCATTCATGCCGACCCCATTCGCCCCGCCTGTTTATTGCCACTCTGGGGTTGATGTTAAGTTTCCCCCTCTCTCTCTCTCTCTCTTTTTTTTGCCACCAATTGGTGAGGAAGTTGACCTGCTGAGTGCTTTCCTCATCTTGTGTGTGATAATGACGAGAGGAGCTTACATGCCTAGAGCAGAATTTCACTCAGACCCTCTTCATTTGTTGTCTAGAGGATGTCTTAGGGTCACATGATCTCCGGGGTAGCGCTACCTGTATCACAGCGACAAGCGAGCCACCTTTGAGAAGGAAAGCATTACAGAGGTTAAAGACTCTTATGCGCAATTACATCATGTCTAAAGTGACTGGTAGCCTTAAAGCGATCAGGTACCTTGAAATGCAGCATACTGTAGCTGAGGACTTGCCTAAAAACTAATATGTTACCCATGAGACCACCTTTGTATCTTGTCAATTTTTTGGTGCGTTATATAATTGGTCAAATGACAACACATCACAAAGCACAATTATGTATGTTTGAACAGTGTTATTGCTCTTCTGCATAGATCCGAAGGCCCACGAAACAATTTTGTGGGCATCACAGAGGCTATATATATACACAGTATATATATATATATATATATATATGTATATATATATATATATATAAACTCTGCCATGCAGTTTACCAGACAGGCCGAAATGTGATTATAACCTGTGGAAAGGTTGTGTCCCACGGGCTCCCAGCAGCTGCGCTCTCTGCCCATCAGCATCATGGTCTCTCTGCTGGCACGGGGCCCTCGCCGAAAAATCACCTCGCAATCAGGCGGCGTGCGTCCCCCTAACCTGCGCACCTCCAGCTGATTCCCCTCTGATTACGGGCCCAGGCGGGAGGGGGTGGGGGGGGTGGGAGGGGGGTGGGAAGGGGGGTATTGTTTTGTCCGTGGCTGAAAGAATGCTCGTTTGTATTATCACTATTTTGGAGGGGGGAGGGGGGATACCACACCACCCACCCCCCTCCCCCCCCCCCCCCCCCCCCCCCAGAGCTGAGTGACGCTGAAGATCCCCTCTGTCTGTTTTAAGCAGAACCGGAGGCATTGAAAGGGCTAGTGGGCAGGTGCAGCAGCTGTGGGATGGCACCTGCAGATGTACTCTGTTTCGTCTTTACCTCCGTGGAGCTGCCCAGAGCCCCGCGCCAGACACCACCCCCCTAACCCCCCCCCCCAACCCCCCCAAGACAAAGGGCCTGGCCGCTGTAGCACTTCTCCCCCCGAGGGGCTCCATTACTGGTGGCCAGCAGCAATCAGGAAACGCTCCCCCCCGCTCCCCCTCGCTCCCCCTCGCTCCCCCTCGCTCCCCCCCGCTCTACCCCTCTCCACCTGGGCTCGCGGTGAGGCTGTGGCCTCGTTACTTCCTCCTTTGTGTGAGAGGACAAACAGGGCCCGGTCCGGCCGGGGCGGCGTTTTTTCGTTTCGTTTTTCCCGCCGCCGTCCCGCTCGGTGGCCGCGGCGCGTGGAGGGCGGCCGCGTCGACGTCACGTTCCCCGCCGTGCACGTGCCCGGACCTGCGTCAAAAAGCCATCGTAAATAATTAAACCCTTTAAACGCTAGTGAAATCCCGCTAGCCTTGTTGATCATTTTAAAAGAGAACGAAAGAAACGAAGGCTATTCACAAATATTCAGAGGTAGATTCTTCTTCTTACAAAGTATTGCTATGCCTTGATTATAGTCATGTGTTCTGCTGAAAATTCTCAGGGAGGTGGAAATGAAGCGTTTTTTTTCCATTTTTAAAGACTTCGAAAGGTGTAAAATGTTTCAGATACTGGTATGACCCAGATCTGACGTGGGCATGCGTGCGTACGGGCGGACATGTGCGCACACGTGAGTCAGTTCGCTCGCGTGTGCTTCTGCCTCCCGTCAGTGCGTGAGCTTCCCTATGCCACTGAAAGTTCCTCATGTGTAGCGCGCTGCGTCTTGCTCTGACCTGTGCTGTCCGTTTCCTCTGCGTGTTCGTTCGCCCAAACAGTGAAACCTGATAGGCCTGAGACCGAATTTCAGCTCATTTCCTACGCAGCAGAATGAATCTTGAATGTGGTCGTGAAAGAGTGAACAGGGAGTGAAAGTGTGCGGTTAATGAGGACTGTTTGTGTGAGGCAGAGAGAGTGATGAGTGAATGGGTGAAGGACGTGAACGAGTAAGTGAATGAGTCAGCCCTGTGACTTTGCCCCCTTTCTCGGGCCCCGTGCCCCCCCCCCCCCCCCCCCACCCCCCCCCCCCCTCCTCCCCCTTCTCCCCTGGCCCTGCTTGAGTTCCGCCCGGAGACAGCCATTGTCTGTGTCGCGATGGAATCCCGATGACATCACCGCCGCCCCTGCTCCGGCGCGTATGGGCCCCTGTGTGCCCGGCCTTCGTCTGGCCGCCGTTAATCTGAAATGGGATTTTCGCCCAGGCTGACCCCGCTCCAGTCCAGCGTGCCGCGCCGCGGAGCAACTCCTCCGGTCATTTCTGCTCTGTACCCGTTAGAACACAAACTCAGAGTCAATCAAAAAGTTTCCCTAATTTTCACAGAGCGATGCTGTTTTTTTTTTCCTTTTCAGAGAAAGTGTAGTTATAGCCAAAGCTGACTGACTGACTTGCGACACTGCGTTTGTGGGGAAGTGAAACCGGGATGTATTAGTGACTCGAAGTTAAGGGTAAAATGTTGCTGTAACCCGAGCCGGAGTGTGACGGTTTGCGGACAGGGGGCGGGGCCGAGTTTTCAGCCCGCGCGAAGGGGCTGCCGCGGGTTCGACGTCGTTAAGGAGACGGGACGGGAAGACGGCCACGCTCGGGACGGAGGAGGTTTCCACACCGACGCGCGATTTTCTCTGGGTTATAAAAAAAAAAGAAAAAAAAAAAGAAAAAGAACTGTCGCATTCCATTGTAGTCAGCGGTGCTCAGCGTGCGAGACTCCCCCCCCCCAGCGCACGCTCAGCGGTACTCTCTGCGCTCTGCGGCATCTCTTGGTGAGCGGCCTGCTCTGCGGTGCGCGGGGCTGCGTGCGGCTACGGTTCGGTGCGGCCGTGTCGTGGCAGTGTGGGGACGGCGGCGGCGGCGGCGGGAGGCCGGGCAGCGAGGCGCCGTGTTTGCGCTGCACGCCCAGTACCTGGAGCGGAGGCTTGGCACAGGTTCAGGTAGCGCGAGGCACACGTGAGGCTCCGGAGCATGGCGTGTTCAGTTACCTGCAGACTCTGCCTCTGGAGTGAACTTTTGGCCTCAGGTGCGCAGTGTATACCTTCCCCGTTCCACACCCAAGCCTGGATCTCTCTCCTCCTCTCCCTCTCCCTCCCCCTTCCCCCGCTCTCTGGTTCTCCCTCCACCCTCTCTTTAAACCCCCCCCCCCCCCCCCCCCCACTCTGCACCCCACCTTGTGCGGTCAGCTCCTTTGAGTGACGGCCAAGAGTAACTGGTTCCAGCTCCAGCTCGATCCAGCTTTTCAAACTTAGCTCTGCACGTGTCTTGCATTTCAAACAATGTTTGTTCCTCTCTGTGTGCCAGTACATTAGCAGTGCAATACTTTAGCAGGACCACAGGTCTGATGAGAGTGAGGGGTTTGGATACGGTGGCTTCCTCTCCTTCTTTTTTTCTCTCACTCACTCACTCACTCACTCTTTTCATCGCTCTTTCATCACAGTCCCCAGGTGGGGCAGACAGCACTCTGGGTAAACCTGACTTTCAGGTCTCCCACTCACAGACTGGGCTGATCTCTGCTCACCTGTGCAAACACAGACCCGCTTTCCCCTCCGCTCTCTACGAATAGAGAGATGGAGAGAGAAAGGAAAGCCAGGGGGAGAGATTGAGCGAAAGAGAGAGAGAGATAGAGAGAGAGGGAGGCAGGAGAAAAGAAGGGATCAACAGAGTAGGTCAGAAGTCTGTTCTCTGAGCTTTTGTTACTGGGCGGGGTGAAATACCATACAGCTGAGCAAACCTCCCCACCCACCCAGGGCTCCTCCCACCTCATCAGCGCTGGCACGTGACTGGCACATCTGCCAGCCGTGAATGATTGGCACCTGTCCCTCAAGCACAGGCAGCAGAGGCCGCTGCAGACTGATGATGCTGTTTGGCCTTCGTGGATTCAGTCGTGTGGGGTGGCAATGTACAGTGATGGTTAGAGAACTGGGCTTGTAACTCAAGGGGGTTGCTGGTTTGATTCCCAGAGAGAGCTCTGCTGTTAAGAGTAAGGTACTTATCCTTAATTGCTTCAGTAAAATATCTACCTGTACAGAATGATAGAATATTTTAAACGTAACCTATGTAAGCTGATCCGGATGACAGCATTCGGTAAATGAGAGCGTGTGGCATTGTAGTGTGCAGACCGCACCGGATTCGTGTGGAGTGCTGGCAGAGAGAAGCGTTAGCAGGGAGTGCTGGGTGTTGCGGTGCCACTAATCCCACTGTGAGGCAGAGCCTGGCCAAATAAGAGACCTAAGGACTGTAGCCAGGGGTCTGAGTCAAACTGTTACTGCGCTGTTGGGTGTGTAAGGACATGGTCATTTTGACTGAAACTGCTCTTAGATGAGGGGGACAGACGCTTTGGCGCATGCAGGCGTTTCATACCGAACGGAACGGCATGAAGGAGAAGGGAAGAGACGCAGCCAGCGCGCGTCTGAGGAGAGAGAGAGAGAGAGAGAGAGAGGGAGCGACGCTTCGCAGCCCCAGAAGGCCTCGCTGGGGCGCGGCTGGTTTCGTCCGCTCGCTTCGTGTCGGGACCTGACCGACGTGGCAGCCCCGCCGCCAAAACCTCGTCCTCCGCCTCGCCCTGCAGACACGGCTACGCACGCGCCCACTCGCACACACGCACGCAAACGCGGAGCGCATGCAGGGTCTCGCTGTGGGAACACACACGCGCTCTGCCCCGCCTGCCACACACACCCCTTTCTAAATCACCCACAGAACACTCACACCTGCTGAGTGAGGAGTGGGTTAAACACAGCAACAAAAAAGGGAACACACACACACATAGATACACACACACATACATTCATACATACACACACGCACACACATACACATACGCACACACACGCGCGCACCTATGCACATACACACACACACCCACACACACGCACGCACGCACACACACACGAAACTTCCTCCATGACACCCAACACGGTAATGGCCTCTATTTAAAGCTGCTTGAGTCATTGCCTCTATGTTTAATTGCGCACGACTTTGTGATTACCGCATGCTCTGAGGTGGCAGTTTAATTGCATGTTGCTTACCTGGCCAGTGTGTAATCCCATCCCGTGAACATGGGGCCTTGTTCGGGGTGGTTTGGTGCCACTCAGGGGGAGGAAGCCCGGTAATTTACTTCCCATTGTTCGGCCACATCTGCTGCGGGCCCACAGACACAGGTGAGCGGAAAGCAGGTTGAGGCTGGGCCGGCCATGTTCAGGGGAGACCGCGGAGGACAAGAGACTTTACACCCCATCTATGGGGAGCTGCTCACAGAAGAGAAGCAGAACAGAACAGGCAGAACAAAGTCCTCTCATGCTGTATCAGCATGTTGTTTCCCAAATAACTTGTGTTCCCTCGAATTTTAAATGTAGATTAACACACCTGTTTAATTAGCGTGATGTAGTTTAACTGCTGTGTCACAGGGTGACGTCCTGCGGATGAGTTTTGTCTTTCTGCGGGTCCTGGCGTTTAATGTTGGGTGTTTATTAATTCACTCTGTTTGTGACCCCCCTCCACTGAGCTCCTCTGCGTCACCTGATATCTCCATGGTGAGTGCAAACATTAAGGTTTGCTGCCCATTCCAGAGTGTGGGTCAGGTTTATTTTGCTCCGTCTGCACTGCATTGGTGGAGACGAACCAGAGATTCCAGAAGCTTCCCTCAGGAAGTACTGCTGGGGACAGATAGGTATCATCTACACCCCCTCACCCCCACCCCCCTACCCCCACTTTCTTTTATTTAAATGTCAAATGCACCTACCCTCGTGTGTGTGTGTATGTGTGCGTGTGCTTGTGCTTGTGTGTGTGTGTGTGTGTGTATATGTGCGTGTTTGTGTGCGCGTGCTTGCATGTGTGAGTGTGCGTGCATGTGTGTATGTGTGTGTGTGTGTATGTGTGTGCACGTTATTGCATGTGTATGTGTGTGTGTGTGTGTGTGTGTGTTTGTGAATGTATGTGTGTGTGTGCATGCATGTGTGTGTGCGCGTGCATTTGGAGTGTACGTGCTTGTGTATATACTGTGTGTTTATGTACATGGTGTATATATCGGCGTGTAAGGTGTATGTATGGGGTATTTCTGTGTTTATGTGGTCAGCGTGTCCTCCTGGCACTTCCTGTGTATCCCCAGCATGCGGAGTGCATCAGTAAGCCCCTCCCTCTCCCTGTAATAGCGCATGACCTCACTGCACGCACAAGCCCTGGCGGTATCTGTGGGCCGCTAAGATTTGAGCGCGGGTGGCCGCAGGGCCTCCTGGGTCCGCGGCTCTGGCCCGGGCGTGTGACTCACCGGTGGTTTGCGGCAGGCTCTGGGCTTGGCCCGCCGCGAGAGGATTGGTGGCCCGTTCAACAGGTGGTCTGTGTCACTGGCAGGTCTTTGGAGAGTCTGTTTGGACGGCGGTTCAGCCGAGGGAACCTTATCGTGGCAAGCGGGCTTCTCGGGGGTCGTCTCATGCCTGTACTGTCGCACTCTACTTGGCAAAAATGGGTTAATTTCAGAGCCGGCTAAATCTTATCTGTTCGCTGTGCAACTGCTGAAATATTCATGAGGCTGAACAAAGAAGGTGTGAGATGGGGCACGTGTGCTCGCTTTGGCCTTGTGTTTATAAGTTTGTTTGTCCAAGGAGTCGTGGTTTACTTTTGCTTTCAGTATTTATCGGAGAAAAACTCAGCCACTCATTCCTCTGTCTCTTTAGTCCTCCCTATCTGTTTGTCCAAACGATTGTCTTTCAATTCCCCTTCTCACGGTAAACAAGGCTTTCCCCCCTCGACGGTGTCTTGATGGCCCAACAAATTCTCAGACTTGGGAAGGATGAGCACTGCCATGAATGCCAGCCTCACACTGTGCAACAGTGGCTCTCTGGCTCCTACCTGTGGAACCTTGATGTACTGCAAGAGAAAATGCCCACAGCTGTGAGAGGTTCCATTGGAGTGTCTCAAAATGACTGAAATCTGCTGCCTAAAAAAACCATACATGGAAATAACGTAAGGCTTTAGAAAGCCTAAATATTTTAAGTAAAGGCTTTATTTTTTGAGAGGCATTGGTGTATGAACATGCCTGCCTAAAGCACTCAGGAGCTCAAATAAACCCATTGAGTGTAGCTCTCCTTACATGGCTGCCTGTCCCAGGACTTTTCATTTTAAATGTTAGCCAGGCTGCTTCATATGTGTGTCATGAGCAACTTACTTGCCCTGTGGTTCAGCTGCATCTAACAGTTCACAGTTATGCTGGGTTGGTGCTCACGTGGCACTGGAATGGACAGTTTGAGTCCATCGTGTGTTAATGCCTCGCGTACAGTATGTTGTCTGGCCCACCCACAGCAGACACAGGAGGCGAATATGCAGAGAGGGCCAGATTAGCCCTGTTGTTGAGAGGGCGATTTAAACAGGAGCTGGGCGCAGCCTGTCGAGAAGGGGTTTTTTTTTTTCTTTTTTTTTTTTTAAAGCATTGTTCCCCCTGACGACGACGCTTATTGATAACTGGGTAATTACCTGTAAGCGATAGCGCTGCCTGGTGCCAGGAGGCTAATCTTACCGCCCTGGCTCCGGCGCAGATCAGGTGTTTCAAAGCCGGGGCGTAAACACTCCAACTTAACGCCTCCGTCAGCCCAGTCGTCACCTGTGCCGTCTTTACATCACCATTATCTCTGCGGGGGGGGGGGGGGGGGGGGGGGGGGGGGGGGGGGGCAGGCAGTCGGGTTTGAGAAGGAAGGGGTACTAAAGTGAAAATAATTCTCCTGATATGCCTTGCCTGGCCTGGAAGCTCTGCAGAAAGTTCTGAGAGAAAAGCATGTGGCTTGTTGTGAGTGTTTTTTTTTTTTGTTTTTGTTTACCTGCTCAGAACTGAGTATAGGCGCTGTGCATTTCCTGTGCTCCAGTGCCCCATCTACTGAAAAATAGATGTTAATTCCATCATTAACACAGTCAGAGAGATTCAGGGAGAAGGAAAAATGGACATTCTTTTGCTTCCCAAGAATAATTTTTATGTTTAAAGTTGATTATCTACATTTGCTCATGTCAGTATGAATTTTATTTTTTAAATTTTTTTGTAATATCATCCCTGTTTTCCTGTTCTGTGTCCCCCAGGAGACGCGGGGCCAGCAGAGTCTCCTTTCGGCTGCTCTTCCCCGCAGGGCATCCCGAGCCCCACCACACCTGCGCTTTCCTAAAAAACAGACAACGCAGAAGGCGCTACGCGTCCAGAGGAGGTACCCCCAGCCCGGCCGGGAGCCCCGCAGAGCTTTCGTCCCGCAGAGCTTCACCCTCAGCTCCTCCTCTGGGTAATACAGCATCCCCGGTTTATCTCTTTAACACATCGTGAGCCAGGTCTCAAACCCAGCACCCAGAGAGCGGCGAGGGGGGTGGAATATTCCCTTTCAGGTGCCTTAACGTTTTGATTGTCAAACGGTGGGTGGGGGGGGGGGGGGGGGTGGCGGTGGGGGTGGGAGTAGAGAAGTAAAGGATATCACTGCAGGTATCATATTAAAGCAATGTCTCTTCCTCTCTCTCTGTTTCTCTCTCTCTCTCTCTCTCTCTCTCTCTCTCTCACTCCCTCTATCCACTCACACACACACACGCACACGCACACGCACACGCACGCATGCTCACACACACACGCATGCCAGCGCGCATGCACACACACACACGCATGCCAGCGCGCATGCACACACACACACGCAGAACAGAACCACAAGACTTCCTTCCCCTTTCCAGTATCACCACACCCAGGAGGAGCGTAATTTGAGAACAGGTTTCACAAGGTCTGTTTGAGGGAGGTGCTAAAAGCCACAGATAGTTTGGTGTTCTTTTTGTGTGTGTGTGTGTTTTGATGGTTAGTTTTCTGTTCAGGGGAGGGAAAGCACATCTCTAAGGGCCAGAGTCCGTTAAACGACTTATGCGTAGCGTGGCCTGGCATAATTTCCCACCTGTTTGTGTGTGTGTGTGTGTTTGTGTGTGGCTAACGACCAGGGTCCAGTCAGGGCCAGCCATATCTTCCAATGCAGCGAGCTTAGATATAAATCTTTTTTTTTTTTTGCGCGGCACGTTACAGATTGTCTTTGAGTCGCGGGCGTATCGGGAGTTTTGAAAAAGAGAGCGGGGCGGCGTGGAGCTGCTGGAATCCACGACGTCGCGAGAGCCTCCTGCCTTTCAGCTTCATTAAACCAATTTCACGCTGAGGTGAGCTAAGAGAGGAAGCGTAGGGTCTCAGGAGCGGCAACAATGGCACATTGAAGGGGATTGGGGGGGGGGGGGTGGAGTGGGTGGAGGGGGGGGGGGGGCACGGTGAAAGTAAATGAGGTACCACTCCACAGACGGCGAAATTGAAATCGGAAAGTTGGAAATGAAAGTTGAGAGCGGATGATTATGTCTTTATTGTTGCCCACCCCCCAACCCCTCACCCCCCACCCACCCCCAAACACTTCAAGAAGCCCTCTTCATTTTTGCCACAGATTCAAACCCCAGCCCCCACAACCCCAACCCCCTGCAAACGAGTTCTAGAGAAAAAATAAATCTATTTCAAGTCTGGTAATTGGTTTTTAAGATGCTCTTACAAATAGCCGAAGATTTCAAATGGCAAAGCTGCTGATAGCCTTCTTTTCATACACTTAATTTGGTTTGGCTATCAGTCAGAATATTCACAATGAGCAATCATCCAAATTAAAACCTCAGATAGACCATATTTCATGTGATCATTTTCCTTTCATGGATTGTAGCCCGCTTTATTTAGAAAGGTACATAATGTTTGCATACTGTTTTGCGCTAACTTAAATTTCCGATTTTATGATGTGCCATGATGATGTATCAGTATATGCGTTCTTAATTTTTTGTTAAATTTTAAAGATTAGATCATTTTTGTTGTTTCCCCCTCGTGCTACTGTACAAACTTTGCCTGAACAATTGTACGTGTCACAACTTTAACAAGAGTGCATCAAAACTCGACGAGGTTGTTTTTCAGGATGCTGGCACCAACAGGTAGAGCTTAGCAGGGTGTGAGAAATCAGAGACAGCTGAGAGTTGGAAATTAGAGCCTGGAATGTAGCAGTTTTGCGGCGTGTTTGGAACCCGTACAAAGGGAGTCGTGACTTTATTAGAGGAGCGGGCGGGGGGAGGGGCAGGGGCGGGGGGCGGGGGGGTGGTGTGGAAGTGCAGTGGAATGACAGAAGGCAGTTTACCCACGCTTTCTGGGTGACTGACCTGGTCACCTCACAACGCTCCGGCGTCCGTTGGGGTCTATCACGTTTCAGGCCCTGACTGTGTTTTTTTAAGGGACTGACAGGGCTCAGTCACGAGGACGTCAGTACACCCGGACGGCAGGTGCTGAGGACTGCGTCGAGAGCTCACCTGCGCTCTGGAGGAGAGGGAGAAATGCGTGTGGGTACTTCACCACAGCTGAAAGCCCTCTAAATCTGAATTGACTGTATGCCAATCGGCTGCCGCTTCAGGAGAACATTTTTTTTTTTTTTTTTTCTTTTTTCTTGAGGAGACTCAGCTCGGTTTTCCCAGCATGCCGGGGGCCAGGAAGATGAGTCGGAGTCACATGACTGTAGAACCTGGCTGCAGCGAGGCTCTGGATACTGTAAAAAAGAAGAACCTTCTCTGATTACTGAGAGACAGAGAGAGAGAGAGAGAGAGAGAGATAGCGAGAGAGAGAGGAGAAGAAAGTGGAGAGAAGTGAAATAAAATTGAAAGGGAAAGGATGATGGGGAAAGAGAGGAGAGGGGGAGGGGTCAAATGAGGGGGACAGACGAAAGTAAGAGAAAGTCCCTGAGAGATGGGCATGTGAGCGGAGGGGTCATCCGCAGGGCCACCCCCAGACCCCCGATACCGCGGTTACGCTTGTTGCCGTGGGGATGGCAGGTTGGTGGGTGGACGTGCGAGCCTGAGATTTGGGGAGGGGGCGGTAGGATGGGATGGGAAGTGGTCGCCCTGCGGTAGTGACAGATGTGTGGTGAATCTTTAACCTCACTCCCCACTGTCCCCGCATCTGTCCTCGAACCCCTGCAGCTCCCCTACCCGACCCCCTCCAGTGAGGAAAAGAACAAAAAAGCCATCAGTGAGCTTATTGATTAGTCCCGCACTATCACAGCTTGCTGTTTTTAACGAGTCCCTCCTCTTCTCCTGAATGTAAAAACTACAAAAGAGACAGGAATGTACAATCTGGAAAATGTGTCTGCTTTATAAACTGATGTCAAAAAAAAAACAAATTTAGCATTCAGAAGAAACGCAGTTTATTAGCTTCGGTTTGTAATTTATAGTGATCTAGATTTAGATAAACCCACAACTCCAAATCAATCTTAAGTCCTTGTCATTCAGAATTGCTTCTATTTAGTTTGTATTTGATTTGTGTAATGAAAAGGCATATAATTATTTGAAATTATGTTACTAAAAGTAACAGTTACTTCCTGATCATATAATCAAATTAAACGTCTCATATGCCATAGTGTTCGTAGTTACTTTTCATCACTCACTTTCTACCCCTCCCTTTCTTTCCTTCTCACCCTTTCCCTCTCTATTTTCTTTCACTTTCTCCCTGCCCGTTCCACTTTCTCTACTTTTTTATACATCTTTCCTCTCTCTCTTGCTCTCTGCTCCCCCATTTCCTTCTTGTGTTCCCCCCTTTCTCTTCCACTCAATTTCCCTATCTCTCCTTTCTCTCCCTCTCTATCTCTCTCTCTCTCTCTTTCTCCCCCTCAGTCTCTCTCCCTCTCTCTCCCCCATCTTTCTCTCACTCTCCCTCTTTCCCTCTCTCCCTCTCTCCCTCTCCCCCGCTCTCCCTCTATCTCCCCTCAGGCGAGATGGTTTATTTTAATTGAAAATTAGCAAAACAAAACAAGGGCAAGAGGATCCCTGAATGGGGCCCCTTCTCTGTGGCCCCCTGTGCCGTTGAATAATGCATATGGGAGAAAGCAAACAGCCGCTGTGTGTCTGAGACCGGGACAATGGGCAGCACACAGCTCAGCCCTGCCGCCTGATTTTATTACCGGCCTGTCAATCCCCCCGGGCCTGGGAATCATGGGACCTGGGCCCAGTCGGCAGCTGCTGACCACCCGAGACTGACCTGCGCGCCCCGCGGCCTGCTGGGTATCTCTACACCTATGAGCTGCATGCCTACACACTGCGCTGTGCAGCCACTGTGGTGACACGCAATGCTGTCTCTACACATAAGGCCATGTACCTGCACGCTGAGTTGTTACTGCTACAACGTCTTTAGTTTAATACTGCTGGATATTTTACTGTAGCAGTACCTTGCTCAGGGTACAACCCCAGTTCCCCAGTGAATCTTAAAGGACCTACAGCTCACATAACTGCACACCACACATCTTATCAAGAGAAATCAGTGTTGGTTCACTAGATCTGATGGTAGTGAACTGTATTTTCTTAGCTGATCATATAGGGAAATTACATGGGCACTTTCCTGCAGCTCACGACTCACTATGTTTTCGTTGTCTGTCCCATGCATTAGAATTCCAGTCTTGCCTTATGGTTTAAGCCTGTTCTGGTTGTCATGCCAACCAGAAAATTGGGCACCTAGATGAGTAATGATGTGGTTTTCCTCCAAAATCCCGACAAAGAGCTTATTACGGCTGTGGCTTTTCAGAAAACGCTATTGTCATCCGGGCCGCCTGTGCACCAACCTGCCCTCACCGGAACTTCTCCGGAACTTTCTTCTCCTGTCGGTAAGTCACATGCTTCCTCCCAGTGTTCAGAATGGCCAGGGAGCTCTGCAACTGCGAGAAATACGGCAAAGCTGAAAAATAAAAACATTTTGAAATTAATGTATATGTGCATAAAATATATTTCATATATTTCACTGAAAAATAAATTACAGCTAATATATTCCATAAATGTCACAGATGAGAAATTCAATTTGTCATATTTTTTAAATATGTCAAATAGAATTGTGCCACTGTGACATTCATGTTTTATTTTTTACCTTTAATCTCCTCTTTGCAGAACAGCACTCACTCCGCGATGGTTTCCATGCTGTGGAGGAAGAGCGGTTCTACAGTGCTTAGTCTCTGGATGAATAGATCAGATGGGAGATCTCCAGGCTTTACCCCTGGCCCTGGAGCTTATAGAGGAAGCCCGTTAGTTTGCGCTTGCGTCGCTCCTCTTAGCCCGTGTCTCCTTAAACAGCTGTGTGCTGGTCCTCCGATCCTGCCCCCCCCAGCCCTGGCGCACAGTTTCAGCTGCAAAGACGCAGCGAAGTCTGTTCTGAAGGACGTTTTTGCAGCTATGTGTGAACTTAGCCCTGTTTTTCCCTGCAGTTTCCCTGAAGTGCCCAAATGCTTATATTGACTCTGCTTGGCAGAGCATTTCAGGAGACACTGCGTAGCATGCAACTCCAGGTTTTGAAGCCGTTGTCTGTGTAAATCATTATATTCGTATTTACCATCAGGGCCACCCCTGACCTCTTTTGGGGGCCCTAAACATAAAATTTTTTTTGGTTGGGCCCTTCCCCCATTTCATTCCATGGCTATCAGCCCAGATGCTCAAAGCAATGTGGATAGAGGGAGGGAGGGTTGCAGTAGTTGTTATGGCCAGCCAGGGGGAAGGAGAGGGAGATTGCAATTGCGGACCAGGAGGTGGTGGGAGTGGGGGTATTAGAAGTTGTGGACCAAGGGGGGTGGGGTGGGGGATATTGCAATCATGGTGACAGGGCCCCTGAAGGCTTTCCCAAAATAGGGGGACCTGTTTATCATTATTGGTTACTTTACTGTAAACAGAACAACGCATACCTTTTGAAGAGTCATATCTACACATATCATGTGAGGACACGTGCTCGAAGCCTTTGTGGAAGTTCACAGAAGTCATGCCACCAGGTAAACACCCGGAGGATATCGGGGAAACGGTTTCAGTTTAAAAGATGGGAGCAGAAACGGGAAACTACACAATGTCTAAGGTTTCACCCTCCACTTTGTTCCCGTTTTATTCTTCATGTTAAAATTGAAACTACTCATGAGACAATTAAAACTGAAACGTATATGTCCTGCTCAACAATGCTCATAACTGTGAGACAAAGAAATACATTACCACGCCTGGCTTAACACGCAGGCTTTATGGCAAATGTACAGTTAAAGGTGAACAAGTACTGTTAATGCTTGTGAGGGTAAATTCAGGCTGTCATTACTGACAGGACTTAGCGGGTAACTTTCCCATCATCCCCCATGCCTACAGCTGACAGAGTGGGGTCAGGTGTGACAGGGGGGGTCCTGGTACGTGTTTCCCAGACGGGACAACAATGCGGGCCCTCTGGTTTCTGGGGTGGCCCGGTACAGTGTGGGGGTTATCCGCCTGGAATCTCTCCTCCAGACCACCCTCCACCTCCGCCCCCACCCGGGGGAGGGGGTGTGTAACGCTGTCGCTCTGGGAAACAGCGGCCTCCGAATGTGCGGGGGGTGCTTCTCATTCAGGCTCAGGTAACACGGTGGAGAGGGAGGGAGGGGGGGGGGCTAAATGGACAGGGGGTAAGAGGGTAACCCTGAACCAGAGGTGAACGGGATGGCAGTGAGCAATGACCCAGTTTCGTGGCCCCTGTCCCAAGAGCAGATGGGCCTGTGGGAGGCTTGTCTCCACTTAGGGCTGTTTCTCAGAGCAGAAGGCTGGCTGCCTCTTCAGGCAGGTGGAGTTAGTGTGGCACTATGTTGGAGATGCTACAAAAAAAAAACAGAACTGAAATTAAAGATCTAATAAGATCCTGTTTGTTAAATACCGTCACTGCCATGTGGCTACTGCTCTATCTCTCTCTCACACACACACACACACTCTCTCTCTTTCTCACACATGCACACACTCTCTTTCTCTCTCACTCTCACTCACACACACACACACACACAAAAACACTCACTCTGGTTTTTTTACTTCAGATTTTTATGCCTGCTGATACAGTGTGCATGTAGTATTGTAGTTGAGGACGGCGCGGCAGATTTTCAGCCCCGTCAGTCTCTCATATGTTTGGCTACATTGGAGGCCAGCAGAGAGCAGGGGGTCATGAGGTTGTGTTTACCTGAGGCAGGTATTTCCTCTCTGCGCTGATAAGGCCAGGAGAGAGGAAGTGCTCCGTTCCAGGTGAGTGGAAAGTGGCTCAGGAAATGGCACTAAACACAATCAGGCGTATACACATACCCACACATACCCACATACACACACACACACGTACACACACACTCACACACTCACACATGTACACACACACACACACACACACAGGCGTACACACATACCCACATACACACACACACACACACACACACACACAGGCGTACACACATACCCACACATACCCACATACACACACACACACGTACACACACACACACACACACAGGCGTACACACATACCCACACATACCCACATACACACACACAGGCGTACACACATACCCACATACACACACACACGTACACACACACACACCCACACACACAGACACGTACACACACACGCAGGCGTACACACATACCCACACATACCCACATACACACACACACACACACACACACACAGGCGTACACACATACCCACACATACCCACATACACACACACAGGCGTACACACATACCCACACATACCCACATACACACACACACGTACACACACACACACCCACATACACAGACACGTACACACACACGCAGGCGTACACACATACCCACACATACCCACATACACACACACACACACACAGGCGTACACACAGGAGTACACACACACACACGTACACACACACACACACACGCAGGCGTACACACAGGAGTACACGCATACCCACACCACCAGTTCTATGTCTCCAGGATTCATATTTGGGAATACCTTATTGTGCACTGCAGAAGCTGTTTTGCTGGCACGGTTTATGGTTTGCAGCAGATTGCAGTGGCAGTTCTGCTGAAGTGGGAGTTCTCCCTGTTATGCGGGCACGTCCGTGCGTTCGGCGGTGACGCATGTTGCCTAGCGCCCCGCGCAGCGTGTGGTCCTCACGGTGGCGGGGCCCGTGCGGCGGGCCCCGTGGGCGGGAGGCCGAAGGAGAGGGCCGACCTCCCCTCTCTCCCCCGAATGCCGCAGAAAGGCTCATTATCCCAGCGGAGATGGCGGGAAACCACATGGCCGCTTTTGTGACCCAATCCAAACACAAGCTTCGCTAATAAGGAGGGAGCGGACGGGCCCCCCCTACTTCAGCCCTCAGTCCCATTTTCAGATTTCCAGGCCTCTGCAGCTGCCTGTCCCGCAAGAGCACTTACCCGTGTCATTTTATCCGGCTCTCCGGGTCCCGGTGAACAGCCGCGCAAGTTTATTTTTTTTTGTGGTTCCCCCCCCCCCTCCCCCCGGTATGACTCCAGAGATGGAAATTAAGCCATGTATCTTCATTAAGAGAGGCAGGTGTCCCCGCAGCCCGCTCAGGTGAAGGAGCAGAGTGGGGTGTGTGTGTGTGTGTGTGTGTGGGGTGGGTGGGTGGGGGGATGGGGCATCTCTACACCAACGGGTGACTCCACACCAGGCTTTCATACCCCCCCACCCACCCACCCCATGCACTTAATTGCCCATGTAATGAGCTGCTGCTGAATGGGATTACTTGTATGGAGGCACTTGAGGGTCCCGCGCATTAGCGGGCCTCCTGGAGGCCCTAATCTCCAGGGGAGCACACAGAGGGTGTTGTCCCCGGACCACAATGGCCCACCTCCCCTCGCGGCTCCGCTGTTTTCCTGCGCTTTTCCCCTCCCGCTTTGTCTCCTAATTCATCTTCGAGAAGTTGGCCTCCGCTTTGAAACCCCCGGAGGAAGCCGAGGGGGCTTTGTGACCCGAGAGGCAGACGGAATTACCTGAGGGCCCGGGCGCACTCCACGCACACAGGCACCTGCTGTCCTCACAGCGCAGACGCCCGTCTCTCCGCCCCACACACGTCGCCCCTGCACACGTCTCCGCTCGCTGTTCGCTGTCGAGCTTCGTTCACTGTGTTGTGCCCACCTGATATAACTTCAGTTTCTTAAGCTCTACTGTGTGTCGTACCTGATGGCAGCTGAAAAAGCAGGACTAGGAATCGCTGGGCCAAACAATTTATGTCTTGTTCTCAGAATAGGTCTCAGGCTGTTTGAAGGACATCTCCATCTGGACGGCAGACCACTGCTTGAAGCTTGACCTGACTGAGGTGCTCTGCATTCTCTTTAAGTCATTTCCACGGTAAGACTTCTCACTCAGTCTAGATCAGTGGTTCCCAACCCAGGAGATCTACCATCCTATAGGTTTTCACTTCAATCTGAATTTGGCACACCTGACTCTACTCATTAGCGGCTCAGTGAGATGCCTGGCCGTTGAATGAGGTTGTGCTTTATTAGGGTTGGGGCGAACGTCTACAGGACAGTAGATCTCCAGCAGCAGGTTTGGGATCCGCTGATCTAGATGCTACAGGAGAGCCCTACTCAGAACACTTCTACCGTAAAAAAGCCCCAGAGTCACACTAGACGACAAACTTCTTCCCTGGCCCGCAGATTTTTTCCTTTACAACTTTCAAAGAATCTGCCCCTTCCTCATAACCTACTCTACCTGGCTCCAGGTGCAGACCCTGGCAATTCCCTCTTTGCTGGGCTCCCTGCCTGTGTCAACAAACTGTGCTGCAGCTAATCCAGAAGGCAGTCATATGGCTTGTCTAACCTTCCCAAGCACGCTCACTTCATACCCCTCCTCGGCTCACTCCGCTGGCTGCCTGTTGCAGCTTGCACCATCAAATCTTTGATTCTAGCCTACAGGGCAGTGAATGGAACTACTCCAAGGTGCTTCCAATCTACCCTAAAACTGTGCACGTTGGCCAAATATCTCCCTTCTGCAGACCCCTGGACATCTGGCTTGTGACCTTCCCCCGGATGCTTTTCAGAGTCACGATGCTTGTTTGTACACGCCCCGCAGAGGTGGAAAGAACTTCAGGACAGCAGAATCATTGGAATCACACAGGCTGAAGTCAGGCCTCTTCAGACTGCATCTCGGCTCCCCTCCCTTTCTGTTACCGGCATGAATCTATGATTTGTTTTATGGCTCTCGGTCGGCCAAAACCAGGGCTGCCCAGCCCTGTTCCTGGAGATTGACCATCCTGTTAATTTTGATTTCAACCCTGAATTGACACAAATTCTACTGATTGGCACTGTAGATTCTACTAACTAGCAGCTCAACGAAACCTCTTAGCTGTTGAATGAGGTTGTGCTTTGGTAAGGTTGGAGTGAGAACCTGCAGGATGGTAGATCTCCAAGAACAGGGTTGGGCAGCCCTGTCCTAAATTAACTTTCACTTAATGCTTTAATTACCTTGCACTTATTCTTGCTGGTCTAGGAATGCTGTTCACCAGGTCTGGCTCTGTTGCTCACATGACATGGTGGATGCATTTATTTTCTGTCTGACTGTAAGTCATTCTGGGTGAGTGTTTACAAAATGAGTGTAAATACAGCATATTCATCTAGGGTTAGCAGGGCAGTTTGATATTTATCAATTGTGTTTCCGTTTTCCTTCCGCCTTAAGAAAATGGCGGTGTTACCCCAGTTTTAAAATCAAATTCCAGGCTCTGTGATGTATGGCTTTTATCTTTGAAGTGCACCTTGTGGTGGTGGACACTGGCCCTTTTGTTGACAGTGGAAGTGGCAAGCAGATATATGACAAGTAGCCTTACAATTGTCAGTTGCACTTTAATGATGGCTGTGTCTGGAGTTTGGGAACATGTGTAAGTGTGCGTGGAGGGGGGCGTCGAGACAGTGGAGACATTGTGTTTCGGAGTCTAAGGTGATGCTTAAGGTTTAATTCCGCTAATGGATATTTGTACACTCTCCATTGTGCCGCGGTTTCCCACATGAATATATTCCCCCCATTACAATTGGGGAAGCTGAGTAGACCACCCTTCTCACGCTGTTTGCAGTAAAATATTGCCCCCCCCCCTCCCCCCCCCATACAATCCCTCGGCAGGGCGGCTGACAAATCGGCGGCTGTTGTCCCCCCCTCTCTCAGGGCCTGGGGTTAATGATTAGCGCTTCGGGAGGTTAATGCCTGCAGACAGTGCTTTCTGTGGTCCCCTCAGCAGATGTTGGTGGGGCTTTAATGTGGTTATCAAACCTGCCTGCCCCCGGAGCCCCCTTCCCCCATTATGCGGCGCTGCATTCCAGGGCCTGCGCCATGGCGACGGGGCAACCTGAGGCTGAGCGCGGGGCTCCCGCCAGGCCCCGGCAGCCCACGCCGCTGTCAACCGGGGCTGCCCCATCCACCACAGGGCCCCTCTCCCACTCTCACTGCCCCTCTCCTCATCTTTCCCCCTTCCCAAATCACAGTGTCTGCCCCTCTCCCACTCTCACTGCCTCTCTCCTCATCTTTCCCCCTTCCCAAATCACAGTGTCTGCCCCTCTCCCAGTCTCACTGCCCCTCTCATCTGTCCCTCTTTACACTCTGACTGCCCCATTCTACTCAAACTGACCTGCTCTGATTCTAATTGCTCTGCTTCCACTCTAACTGCCCTGTTCCCACTCTAAGTACCCCACTCCCACTTTAACTCCTTGCTCTTACTCTAACTGCCTTGTTCCCACTCTAACTGCCCCACTCTCTCTCTAACTGCCCCACTCTCACTTTAATTGCCCCACTCATACTCTAACTGCTCTGCTCCCAGTCAAACTGCCCCACTCTGACTCGAATTGCCATGCTCCCAGTCTAACTGCCCTACTCCCACTCTAACTGCCTCATTGCCACTCTAACTGCCCTGCTCCTACTCTAAATTCCCCCAAATGCATCATCATCATCATCATCAATATCAATCATATAGACTGTGTGATTATGCCTACAGTCATCAATCCGAAAATAGAAAAATAAGTAACAACATGTGATGGATATGATCTCATAAAGTAGGTACTGCATGATTCAAAACTAAAATATTCTCAAAAATAATGCCAGAAAGTGCCATATGTAGATGGTAGAGGAGAATAGGACACAGATCCTCTGAGCATAGACAGCATATGTGTACAGAGGGGTCTTTCTGGGGAAAGAGAGGCTGATGTTGACCTTGCATCAGGCCACAGAGCCTGATCCGGCTTGCCTGCAGCTGTACTTGAGGTTGCCACGACTCCTCCCCAATCTAATGTAAGTATAGAGTATCAGGTTTCTCAGCGTGGGTGTGACAGGGCTGACCGGAGTGGGGAGTTTGCATCAGCGTAGATTACTGTCACTACGGGAAACTGCGGCGCAGGTGCGGCATCAGTGCAGTGCGCGGATGAGCTCACGCGGTACCAGTTCGGTAGATTGCAGTGCAGATGTGCCACCAGCACCATATACAGACCTGTAGATGCAGTGTTAAAACAGCCGACTTACCCGACATGTTGTCGTTAAACACCATCATCTGAGCAGTTCGCCCAAATATAAATGCTATAAATAAGGGTCACGCGAAATGCATATGATTGCCAGACCCTTCCCCTTCACTTCCACCGAATGGTTTTTTTTTTTGTTTTTGATGGAGTCAGGAGCGTTACTACCCCCGGGTTAGAAGAGGAATGTGGGAAACTCGCCTGTAATTAAAGTATTCTGTAACTCAATTAAGTTTGCTGCCTCCAGCGACTGCAGCACCGCCAGAGTGGGATTAAATCCTGGGAAAGCAGTTTTCACAACCACACTCTATTCTTAATGATGCTGAGCATTGAGGGCCAAGTATTTTAACGTTAAGTTGCTTAAATTGGGTATTCGATATATAATACAGGGTAGATTTGTGGGCTGAACAACAACAAAATGGAGTAAATAGAGAAATGTTGTGATCTCTGTTCTAACTTTATTACAGTGCGCAGGCATTGTTGACAGTTTTCTTTTGTGTGTGTGTGCAGTCACAAGCAAAGTGATGAACATAATACAGCTTTTAATTCGATGTGAAATATAAAGCATGTTTTTTCCTGCGCATTTTAATGGATACTGTGATGTCATTCCTTTGGAACTGAATCATTTTTTTTTTTTAAAAGCACAAAACCTTTGATGAGGCTACTTTACCCCAACGTCCATAATAAATTTAGAAATCGATTTTATGAAACATACCAACGTATCAGGTATACGTAACAGGTATTAGTAGACTAGTAGGCTACAATTTTCTAATCTTGCCAAATTATGTTCAGTATTTTCGTTAAAATATGTAGGCTATGACATGTAGCTAGGACATGTTTTTTTCTGCAACAAAATATTTTCCATGTGATAGGAGTATTTTGCATTTAAATAAACAACATTACTGGAAGCCTAATCGATTTGCCAACATTTTGATCAGAATCACCATTTAGACTGAATGATGCAGGGAACTCAAAAACATTAACAAAAAATAGCTTACAAAAAGTACCGTAAAAATAGTTAGGTCCACGTTTGATATAGTCCCTCCCCCTTTGTGTTTCACAGAGCGGATTAATTTATCAGGGGTACCGTACAGATAGAGTTTACTTAATTGTTTATCGACGGACCGCTGAATAAAGCAGTAAAACGGGGTGAAAGAAAAGCCCTGATTTATGAGTAAAAAAGACCCCCTTGTATGCCCCCCCTCTTTCTGCACACACTCTTTTGCTCGGTTGCTGGGCAGTGTATTTGCACTCCTCGAACAATGACGGTCTACAATGGTGGTGCTCAATTAACTGTGTAACACTGTCATCAATTAGGGCATCAATTACAAAGTTGATTGATGAGGCCAAATGATCCGATTCATTTTCTCCATCCAGCGGAAAAACAATCGAAGCATCAATACAGAAACTGGTTGATAAACGTTTTAAATACCCCAGAACCCCTTCCATCTTTATTGAATTTGATTATGGTTTTAGCCGACACGTTTTCACAGTGTACAAGGTAACTGTAAAAAAAAAAAAAGCCCTCTTAATATGTAATAGATTGCTTTGACTCCCACACTTTTTGTTTACAACATAGTTATTTAAATGTTTACGTTTGCGTTTTTTTCTGTGGGCTATATGCAAATATAGACGTGATTTTACCAAATATGAAAAATCATCCATAGTACTGACGTTGCCCTATTATATTATTTAAAAAATACGTAACTGTTGTCGAATAAAATTGTACCACAGTGTTCAATAATTAAATAAATAAATAAAATAAATGAATAACACAATGGCGCAAATATGCTAGTGCAAACTGTTTGCGACAAAAATGTTCTTTGCTAGTTGTGTCACAGCACTCCATGGAGTGCTGGAACATGATCACCTCTCAACGGTTATTAAACATAAACGGTATTTTATGCTAGTTTTATTGCAAACATGTATTGACTACTTATATTGCAAAAAACTTTCATATAAAAGTTTAATTTAAATTTAAAGTTAGGCCTTTGCTAATATTTAATTTAATTTGCACTGTTCTGCCAAATATAGCTGTACAACGGAATAATACATTTTAACCTGTGTCATCCCAGAAAATTGTTTTTGCACGACCGTAATAATAATAATAATAATAATAATAATTAATAATAGTAATAATAAAAATAATAATAATAAGAAGAAGAAGATTATGATGCTGCTGCTGCTGCTAATGATGATGATGATGACGATGATGAAGAAGACAGCGATAATGTCATCTTTTTATCTCAAGATGTAAATTTATGGTTTGGAGTGATGTTACACACCACATTTCTGTTTATTATATTTGTAGCTGACGCTTAAATAATCATTGTGATAAGGCCATGCTGATAATTGGCCATTTATACCATATATACGACAGAAATAATACCAAGAATGACAGGTTTCCGTTGAATCGAGATATTGCACGTCCCAAATTGTAAAGAAGGATAAACCATTAGGTCAAAGTCAAACTGTTGTTTTGTCTCCGACGAATCAATGTTGTCATTCTTGACACATACAATCAAACTTAAAATAAAATACTGCATACACACAATAGCAAATAAAAATAAAATAAATGCAACGCGAAGTGGCACCATAGCCGTGACATCATCTTCAAAAGCTCTGAGCATAACATTTCGCAGCTCGTGTCTTCCGTCTATGTAAGCTATTCTGTTCCGCGAGCGTATTCAGGATGTTCCAGCTATTGAAGTAACCCAAAACAGAATTACATCGCATTACATTCGTTTTTGTTTTCTCAAAAACTTAACTTCGCAAATCAGAGTGCGTATTTCCTTCTTTTCACAAATAAAATGGAATTAGGTCAAAATGCGTTAAACAATTTCGCAAACTCGGGACCAATAATTCGATCTTTGTCCCAGCGACTTCATTGAGGCTTGATGTCCAATTCTTTATAATACCGGTCATTAAGCCAAAATTGCATCAATTCTTTGCTTTGAAAAAAAAAAAAAAAAAAAACCATCAACAATTTGACAAATACCCATTTTAACACCCTTCGTTTCATTCTGCTCGACTTTCCCCTCGGTTTTTGAATTCAGTTATTGATTGCCTGCCTCGCTTCACTTGGGAAAAGGTTGATAAAAGGAGGTTTTCGCTTTCTCCATTCGATGTGACAGCTCCCTAACAAGAATAATGGAAAGCCACCATTCACAGGCAAATCAGCCTAATTCAGCGTGCTCCTCCACTTTCAATGGGGAAGTCACAGTCCTTCCCAGCCCATTCCATCACAGTTCACCGTCTACACAAGTCTTCACCCTCTGCACAAGTCTTCAAAGTTAGCCCGAGACGTTGTTCTTTGTAACCCCCCAGCACCACTCCCAAACTACCAAATAAATGAATAAATACATGCAAAAATAAGATTGACTCTCACGGCCGGCTTGTTGTGTGTGTCCTCCGCCTCCCACCTTTCTGCAGTGTCTTCTTGAGTTGCTTCTAGACAACTGCAGCTACAGCATGCTCATTGTCCTGAGGAAGTTGTGCGCACTTGTTTCTGCTTCTGACATGAATATCGCTTTTGTGTGGAAACAGTTGCAAGGACTGTAGAAATGATCAGCAATAGAAAATGACATCATATGAGGGGGAACTGTTCTGTCTGCTTGCTTTGTGACTGTCATCGGCTTTTTTACCCTAGTGAACTGAAATAAGTTAATTTTCCTTTTCATGATGTACATTTCACAAGACTCCTTATCCAACAAACCCACAATGTGATTTGATTTGGGTTAAATTGGTTTACAATCTGAATGGTATGAGGATGGAACAGGATAAAGGGAGAGGTTCAAGGAATCTCTTCCATGTGCACAAGCTTAGATAACCTATGGAAGTTATTCTTACCCAGAATACACTGGGGTCAGCTTACTGTAGAGAAAAGGCAAGTTCTGCTGAGCCACAGGGGTGGTCACATCACCAGCACCATCAGTACCTCAGCACCCAGCACCACATAAAGCAGCAAGCCAATATGACCTGTGATACCAAGTCTGGGAGATTATGACCTTGACTGACCTTTCCAATTTGGAAGAGGAAGATGTGAGTGCACCAGACACATCCATGTACACCCCCACCCACAGAAGCAGGTATAGCTGTTCAGTATCCTGCATGATGAGGCTCACACAGAGCCTCTGGTAAGTGCCATACCCCCCCCCCCCCCCCATACACACACACACTCCCTCCCCAGGCCAGAAAAATAACAGGGATGTGTCCACATCCTCCTGTGAATGCACACTTGTTCTCGGTCTGAGTTCGACCATTCAGCCCCCACTAAGAAGACAAGCCCCAATCACAATATTGTCAAGGCTCTGTTGGTTTTGTGGTTCAAATCCTTGTTCACGCTGTTTGCCGAGTACTCGCCTAGCTGTGACAGCCTTCAGACACACAGAGGGCCCTGAAAGAGGTCTTCCACGAGCAGATCCGTCCTGCTGAGCGGCGGGTGAAACGCTCCTTTCTCTCCCCTCCGAGCGAAGCCCAGCCCATTGAGCCGGACCCTGGGATCCTTCCATTGAGGCCGGCTACGGGCCAGCACCTCGGACCTCAGGCCGGGCCACCCCAGCATTCTCCCAGGACACCTGCATCCTGCCCCCCGCCTCCCCACCCGACCGCCGCCCGCTTGTGGGAACCGTCCGTCACTCCTTCGCTACAAGTCTGGACAAAAATGCTCAACGCTGATGGCACATTGCAATGGCCATATAGCTCAGGCTGCAAGCAGTAGGCTGAATTTGTTCCTCAAAATAAGAGCAGGAAAGGTGCTTTGTTTTGTTGTCTAAAAGTGTTCTATTTTTTTTTGGGGGGGGGGGGTGATGCATATAATAGTGTATATATTGTTATGTATATATATATGACTGTTTGTTCCTTGCTGAGGGAGAGTTGGTGAGTGGCATGCAGACATTCAAAAGTGCTGCACCTGACGCCAAAGTAACAGAGGACTTGTAATTCCCTGTGGCAGTCACTGCAAGTGCCCTGACTCAGTGCCAGGCCCCACCTCTCTGCCCTAAATCTCTACGGCATGCTGCAGAAAAATGGCATCAATTAATCTGCATTCACGAGCTGTTTACCGGAGCGCTTCTTTGTTCGCTGCGGTTTTTAATCCAGACAGAGGACTGGCTGTTTCTCAGCGTCACAGACAGCGACACTCTGCTCTGCTCATTTTGGGAGAATCGTATCAACTGGCGTTCCGTGACGCTTCCTCTCGACGGTCCCCTCTTCCTGTGCCCTCTTACCACTCCGGAGCAGGAAGCAACGGCTGCTGAAAGAGCAGCCCCCCTCCCCCCATTTCCACCCACTGTATCACGTCCCGGTGCACGCATGAAGACATCTGTCCATATCTGATCAAATATTCTATTTTGGTGCAAATGATTACCTTGAAGGAGGCAATTTTCGCGATGAGGTAATACTAGCCGTTTTTTCCGTGCATAATTCGCCGCTAATTCATTGCCTCCCAGAAGAAGCAACTTTAATTGGGAACCGCGTTTAAAGCCATTCCGCAATTATACAATTACAGTGGAGCCGAGTTTGTGCATGCTTACTCCGCTTGCACCAATTTACTGCGCTTTCTTTGGAGTTTGACTCTAGTTTTCTTTTCAGGGGATGCAAATCTGCCATATTTCTCCCGAAATTAAGCGTAATTGCTCACATTCAAGTGTACGCCTTTCAGCGAGAGGTTCCAATCTAAATACTGTCAGATAGAAACGTTTTTCCTTTTCCAAATCCATCTGTATGCACGCGACAGCTGCATTTTTACCGACAAGTGTGAAGGAATTGGTTCTGAAACAGCTTGCATCACTCCAGAGCCGCCGATATGATTAGCCTACCTAACTCTACCAAGCTGGCCGAAGACCGTTCCCGGTTTCCAGTATCATTTCAAATAGCCTATTTGCACCGGGCCTTCTGTGCTGCACATGGCGTCATATTTAACTTTTAATGCATCATCTAAATAATCCCATCATCTGAAGTGCCAGATATAAGTGGTCATAGAGTAAAAAATAAATAAATAACTATCAAAGTTTACATTTATACAAGCAAACTCAACATAAATGTTAACTTTGCTCTGCTGTTGTATTTTTTTCTTTGTTTAGTCATATTTTAAATGCTCATTGGGTGCTGGTAAAACTGAAACATTTAAAAAAGTTGATATAAGTTTAAACTTCGCCCTCCTTTTGTTGTAGACAGATTTTTTTGTGAACAATTATTTTTATTTTCAGAAAATGAGTGGGTAGGTCATACATTACAGAGAGAATCGTTCATAATGGGAATACATTTTATCTTGTCTGCTGAGTCAGATACACATTTATATGCTCGGTGCTGGTAAAAATGAAACCTCGAAAACGGTCCTTCAGATTCGCAAGAATCATTAAAAAATATGCATTTATTAGACATTTTGTATGGTCATAGGTACACATGCTACTAGAGAAAATTGTTGATTCATTCAAAATCATTAACAAACCCATGTCCTAACCTTTCTTCAAGCTGCTAAACACAACCGTGAACTCGCCTCAACTCTCAGACCTACCATTTTCCTAACCCTAACCCTAGCTGAACCCTAGTTTGAGCCCTAAACCCTAATTGAAGCCATTGGTACCTTTGAAAACATCAGAAAACCCATTTAAAATGGATGGAAAACAAGGTAAATATCATGAATACTATAAAACAAATGCAAAATAATATGTTTGAGGTCATTTACAAAACAAAAAATGTTTTACCTAAAAAATATGCATTTATTAGACATTTTGTATGGCCATAGGTACACATGCTACTAGAGAAAATTGTTGATTCATTCAAAATCATTAACAAACCCATGTCCTAACCTTTCTTCAAGCTGCCAAACACAACCGTAAACTTGCCTCAACCCTCAGACCTACCGTTTTCCTAACCCTAACCCTAGCTGAACCCTAGTTTGAGCCCTAAACCCTAATTGAAGCCATTGGTACCTATGAAAACATCAGAAAACCCATTTAAAATTGATGGAAAACAATGTAAATATCATGAATACAATAATACAATTACAAAATAATATGTTTAAGGTCATTTCAAAACAAAAAATGTTTGACTTAACCCAAAATATTAATTAATTTTTTTATTTATTAAGTAAGTGTGAACATAGCATCAGCAGACACAAGAAACCCCACCAATGCTGATTAGTTCTCATTAACTCACCGTCTTAATACTTATCAGCACCCCTTCACCGCCCCGTATATGCAGGCGATGTGAAAAGCCGCATTAATCACAAATGTGTTTTTGACCTCTCTCTCTCTTTCCTCTTCTTCTTTTTCAACGCAGGAAGCAGCGGAGGACTTCATTCCCCAAAAGGGGCTCCTTTCATCGGCTTCTGAAGAGGTGGCCTGCACCCGTCGACAAACAAAAGATTACAAGATACTGTTTTAAGTCATGTCTGTGTTTTTTTCTTCTTTTTTTTTTAAAGAGAGGGACAACACCGTAAACTGCCAGGCCTACGGATACACAATTGAAAGTGATACGGCAGTCAGGGCTACAAGCAGCACTCTTTTAACACGCTGCATCTGACCCTAAACCACTGAATAAATATAATGCACAAAAACAGAGAGGGGGGAAGAGAGAAAGGGAGAGAGGGATTTTAAGCCACAGATAAGTAGTTAGGGACCTTTATTGAGTATACCACCATTATCTTAGCTGAATAAAAATAGGATTTAGTGGTTTTTCCACTTAATTTAAATCAAAAGAATCCCCACCTTACATATTGCAGTAGTAATGTAATGGAGAGAACATCACAAAAAGAGCTTTGTGGGCTCTGACACCCCCTATAGTGGGCCTGTGTTGTCCCGCGGGCAAAAGCAAAAGAAAAGTTTTTCTTCTTGGTCTTGCTATCTGCTAACACATTCTAATTGATGCATCTGCATTCCTACGGCGGGTGAATTCACAGTGAATAACGAGCACGGGGAGCTGAATGGCCATGAATCAGTTCCTTCCAAGCAAGGCAGTAAAATACGCCCCCCCAGCCCCCCCCCCCCCCCCCCCCCCACCCCCCAAACAGTCATCCCTCAGTCTCCCCTACCAACAACCCCCCCCCCCCCCCCCCCCCCACCCCATCCACCACCACTCCTTCCCCAAATCCCCACTCCGGCTTTACCGCCCATTAAAACAGTGCCATTGTATAGAAATGCTGCCCACATAAGCTGTCAATCTTTCAGGGCTTTTTAAAGCTTGGACTCACACAGACTGGAGGGAGACCCCCCTTAGCTAACCCCTGAGCCCCAACCCTACAACTCACACACACACACACACTCACACACGCACACTCACACTCACACACACACACACACACACACTCACACACACACACACACACACTCACACACGCACACTCACACACACACACACACACACACTCACACACACTCACACACACATGCACATTCACATTCACACACGCACACTCACACTCACACACACACACTCTCACACACACATGCACATGCACACACACACTCACACACACATACACACACACACTCACACACACATGCACATTCACATTCACACACGCACACTCACACTCACACACACACACACACTCACACACACATGCACATGCACACTCACACACACACACACACACACACATACACACACACTCATGCACACAAACACACAAAACACACACACACACTCATACACACATGCTCGCACACACTCTCAGACACACAGTCACACACACATTCTCTCATTCCCTTTTTTATTATCAGTCTTTATAAAATAAGAACAGCCTACACAGCCATGATTGGTAAACCACAGGAACCGCTGTGACCCCATTAATGAGGTCACGTACAGGAACCATATGACGTGTTAC